>NC_045156.1:31207144-31342144 GCF_900700415.2 Clupea harengus
TGGCAACTCGATCCCTGGCAGGGGGTCACAAGCAGGACAGATTTTTTCAAATGAATAAATCCGCTTTAGAACAATGGTATTACAAGCATCTGCACAGCTTGTGCTTGGCCGTACCGCTTGCAGAGCCTGTGTGCCTGAACAACCAGACAGCCGCTGGCCTAACGCTGCCAGCCTCAAAAAGCAGCATACACACCCATTGTCTTTAGCTTTTCTACAGAATGTGCACATAGAATGTGCACATAGAGTAATTGCATACCTGTTGCAGTTATCTAGGTGTTGGCTGAGATTCCTAATAACTGGATCAGGGAGAAGTTAATCTCTCCGGATTTCGAATCATCACATAAGCCATTTGAATGCTAATGAGTCTGGTCTCAGCTATTTGCTATTACTGAGACAAAGACAGAGTACATGGACAGGAACATGGGTTGCAGAGTAAGATAATGACACAACAGGAAAATAGCATTATTCAGTTCCAACAAATAGAACAGGTTCTGCGAGCAAACGTGTTACTTGCTGACTTGAAGTTACACTGAATTTCTGGTCTGTCTGTGGAAAAGTGAACAGACTACTTGCAGAATGATTTAAAAGATGTGAATGAGTACACAACCTGTTGCCAATGGCAATGGTCACTAATCAAGAAATGTTGGACCTCCAAGCACTGGGGTGGTTTTAACCAAATGACAAATTTTAAGACAAAAATCAAATTAAATTATACTGCTCTTTTTAACACTGAGTTTGAGCGATACAGAAGATTTACCAGATTTTGACCATGAAGACATTGAGTTGAATTTTACAGAAAGATTTGTTTCAATATCTCAATTATTTTCCTTTGATTGATGACCACTATTGATTACCACTCATTTGTTTGCAAAAAGTTTGATTGAAGAGACAGATTTTACGTAGCCGGAATTTTTTCCTCAAACAAATTCTGAATTAAAAGCATAAATAAATAAAAGCTTTCTCGGCCAAATCTGACCATACTGTACTCTCTCAAAGGCCCTTCAACTGTTCTCTTTATTTCATGTTAAGATGTTTTTTTTCAGCATGAATTTACTGGAGATTAAAGAGAAGGATTGCATATAATACAGGCATTTTTTTTTTATATGTGCATTTTATTCAGGATCTTAGTGCTCTTGTGGCCAATGGGACGGTTACCAGCAAACCTCCAGTTACCTTACGATTGGTCATTCCTGCGAGCCAGTGCGGCTCACTCATTGGCAAGGGTGGTTCAAAAATCAAGGAGATCAGGGAGGTGAGTTGAAGAAAATGAATCTATTGGTATGTTGCTTTGCTTCTTTTCTTTCTCCTTCAGAAGACCTTTCTGTCCTCCCCTCTGTCTGTTTTCAGATGTTTGCTCTGCTGCATCATTAATACGTTATGATGCCAGTAAAGGCTCATTTATTTTACATTTATTTTTCTGTCAGGAGGAATGAGGTAATAATGCATAATGTTGTGTCAAGCCAACTTTTTTAGCTTCCTTTGAAGCAGGGTGAGGTGGGGGTCTTATCTAATAATGAGAGTGGCTGTGCAGAAACCTTTTTGTCCAGTATAAAGCTCCCCGGAGCATCTGATATCTCTCCTCTCCTCTTCTCTTCTTGCAGAGCACAGGAGCGCAGGTACAGGTAGCAGGAGACCTCCTTCCCAACTCCACTGAGAGAGGAGTCACGATATCGGGCACACAGGACGCGATCATCCAATGTGTCAAACTGATCTGCACTGTTATACTGGAGGTAGGATTTAAACTGTTGTTATATGTTACTTGTTATATGTTATATGTTATATGTTATTTCTGGTATATGTTATTTTGGTATATGTTATTTGTGTTACCTGTTGTATGCTGTCTACTGCGTAGATGTTGGCTGCCAAGTCGTAAGAATTTCGCTGCGCTGAAGAAATTTGGTGTATGCGATAATAAACACTTTGACTTGACTTTGATTTACAATTAGAAATTTGATCAGGAACACGCATGTAGTTATTGGAATGACCGTTGCCCCTGCTCGGGATTTTTTGGGGTTTCCATGCAAACTCAAAGGATTCAACCTGAACCTTTAGATTTGGAGAATCTAAGGGCAAACTAAGGGAGACGGAGGTGGAGGTGGAGGTGGAGAGGTGGAGGTGTGGAGGTGGAGAGGTGGAGGTGTGGAGGTGGGGGAGAGCATGTTAGCAGGAGTGGATGATTTCAGGGCCCTTTAGTGAAGTTATTGTTACTGACAACAGAAAAGGACATGGAATTTTTTACATGAATATTAATTATTGCAGAAGGTCAATCATCAGAAAATGTAGCTGCTGCTCGCTCAATGAGCTGATGCTCATGGGAAAACAAAGAGACAAGTACTTAAACATTTTCACCCACAACTCTGTTAAAGTGTAGCCTAATGTAAAAATGTTGGATTTAAGCAACCATAGCAACGAGGACACGCCATTTGCTGCATTGCCAGAAGCAAATTCTCGGGATGTTTAAAGTTTAAAGTCTTGGGCTCAAAGTGAGAATAACCAATTGCAAATGGTTTCATCTAGGCACTAATAAAGGCTGGAAATGCCTATCCCTTCTTCACAAAAGAGTGTTTGTCTCTAAATCCATATTTGTCAACGTGTGTGTGTCTCTAAATCCATATTTGTCAACGTGTGTGTTTGTCTCTCCAGTCCCCTCCCAAAGGAGCCACCATCCCATACCGGCCGAGCCCTAGTCCTGGTGCAGTGCTTCTGGCTGGAAATCAGGTATGGAGATCTATCACTCATGTTTATCTTCCAGGACTTCCATTCACCATCACACCTCTACAAACTTACACACATACCTATGTGCTGCACACTAATGTATATCTGATCATAATGATCGTGCCAACACTAGACATGCATATGTGATCATAAATAATAATGATCGTGCCAACACTACACATGCAAAGACTGATGACCTCACTTGCAGCAACACTGATCTCTCTACTAGTCCTAGTACATTCATTCAAGACATGGAATATCCTCTCTACCTTAGGCTGGCTCGGTCCACCCATTGGTCTAAGCACCATTTCCATGAGACAGTCTGGATCAATCAATCAATCAATCAATCAATCAATTTGTTTATTTGATCAAGATGGACAGTGTACATTCATGAACATTAAGATGTAAATGCACCCAATTGTAGCCAAAAGGCTAGTTTCCATTGGCAGTCCCCCTGCCAGAGTGAAAAGGGCTATACAACCTAAAAAAGGCATTAACGTATATCAAACATAACATTGACAATAAATCAAAAAAATAAAATAAAATAAAATACAATAAAATAAAATACAATCCTAATATACAAGTTCTGCTGCTATACAAGTTCTACTGCTTACCCACTAGTGATCACATTTTTGGTTATTTATCAACCATGTTTTGAGATTACTTTTAAAACAGTTAAATGAGGTTGATTCTCTAATGTTCTGAGGGAGATGGTTCCATTCCCGGGCTGATGCACGTACTCTGAGGTCATGACACAGTCTGGATGCACACACTCTGAGGTCATGACACAGTCTGGATGCACACACTCTGAGGTCATGACACAGTCTGGATGCACACACTCTGAGGTCATGACACAGTCTGGATGCACACACTCTGAGGTCATGACACAGTCTGGATGCACACACTCTGAGGTCATGACACAGTCTGGATGCACACACTCTGAGGTCATGAGAGTCTGGATGCACACACTCTGAGGTCATGACACAGTCTGGATGCACACACTCTGAGGTCATGACACAGTCTGGATGCACACACTCTGAGGTCATGACACAGTCTGGATGCACACACTCTGAGGTCATGACACAGTCTGGATGCACACACTCTGAGGTCATGACACAGTCTGGATGCACACACTCTGAGGTCATGACACAGTCTGGATGCACACACTCTGAGGTCATGAGAGTCTGGATGCACACACTCTGAGGTCATGACACAGTCTGGATGCACACACTCTGAGGTCATGACACAGTCTGGATGCACACACTCTGAGGTCATGAGAGTCTGGATGCACACACTCTGAGGTCATGAGAGTCTGGATGCACACACTCTGAGGTCATGAGAGTCTGGATGCACACACTCTGAGGTCATGACACAGTCTGGATGCACACACTCTGAGGTCATGACACAGTCTGGATGCACACACTCTGAGGTCATGAGAGTCTGGATGCACACACTCTGAGGTCATGAGAGTCTGGATGCACACACTCTGAGGTCATGACACAGTCTGGATGCACACACTCTGAGGTCATGACACAGTCTGGATGCACACACTCTGAGGTCATGAGAGTCTGGATGCACACACTCTGAGGTCATGACACAGTCTGGATGCACACACTCTGAGGTCATGACACAGTCTGGATGCACACACTCTGAGGTCATTTTGGTAGCTGCCGTGAAGGTCTAACCAATAAGCATTTTGAATTCAGTGATGTCATCACTGAGTCAGTTTCATATCAAACCAAGCAGCAGAGCACGTATGACATCATTCCTTAAGCTCTGATCTGACAAGGTTGAAAAAGAAGACAGAGAGTGACTAGAAACTTCTAGCTTAATTGATGTCAGTAAAGCGAACTAACATTATTTCGTTTGTCATATGTCCAGTGTGACAGGTGTGTCTCTGTTCTAATTAGTGATGCTCCGATTGATCGGCCGCCGATCATGATCGGCCGATATTGGTAAAAATTGCTTGGCCCCAAAAGCGCCGATCAAAAAAGCCGATCAAGTGTCGTAAATTAATTGCGCGACTTTTTCCACCTGCATGCGAGGCAAACGGGCACTCGACAGCAGAGCGGAGTTTGGCAGTGGCAAGCAACATGAGTTCTCCCGTCTGGAAGTTTGAGTTAGTTAGTTTAATTTCTACAAATGGTGCATATAAAATAGGGGGATATTTAGCTGATTGAATCCCAAAAGGATCTGTATGAAGGTTATGAAATAGGTGCCAATCGCCACAGACTGTCCGGTAAGAACAGATAATGTCAAAGTTCCAATGATGAAGTAAGAACGGTATTTTTTTTACACACACACACTCGCAAGACATGAATTGGTAGGATGAATATGAATGACTGATGACCGTGGTTTCTACAGAAATGATAAATAACAAGACATACAGATATGAACAATTATATAGTATACAACAAATATTTACACACATGAAGAATTCACTGTGTTTTGCTGTGTCGAATGACTAGATATGAATGTGCCGTGTCGAATGACTAGATATGAATGTGCCGTGTCGAATGACTAGATATGAATGTGCCGTGTCGAATGACTAGATATGAATGTGCCGTGTCGAATGACTAGATATGAATGTTTATATCATGTGAAGTCCGTCAATAGTGAATGTGTGTCAAGATTTACCAGGCTCCCACCTCCATCCACACAGTGACAAAGCACATACCTAATATCCTCTGTAATATGTTAGTCACGCCCCTATGCACATACCTAATATCCTCTGTAATATGTTAGTCACGCCCCTATGCACATACCTAATATCCTCTGTAATATGTTAGTCACGCCCCAATGCACATACATAATATCCTCTGTAATATGTTAGTCACGCGCCTATGCACATACATAAGATCCTCTGTAATATGATAGTCACGCCCCTATGCACATACATACAATCCTCTGGGGCGACAGTGGTACAGGAGGTAGAGAAGTCGTTTAGTAATCAGAAGGTTGCTAGTTCGATTCCCTGTCGAAGCGTCCTTGAGCAAGACACTGAACCCCTAATTGCTCCTGATGTGCAGTGTGCCATCAGTGTAAATGTAAAATGTGTATACATTGTACGTCGCTTTGGATAAAAGCGTCTGCTAAATGACTAAATGTAAATGTAAAGTGCCACAGTTCAGTGAATCTGTGTCCTTATGTATGCATGTATAGTATTAGAATGGAATCAGTGTCCTTTATGTATGCATGTATAGTATTAGAATGGAATCAGTGTCCTTATGTATGCATGTATAGTATTAGAATGGAATCAGTGTCCTTATGTATGCTGAGGTGTGTGTGTGTGTGTGTGTGTATAGTATTAGAATGGAATCACTGCCCTTATGTATGCATGTATAGTATTAGAATGGAATAGTATTCATATCACTACCTTCCATCTGTCACGGTCTGTTGACAATAATTTCTCTCTTCTTCTCTCTTTTCAAGCTGTTTGAAAGCTCAGAGTTTGGCTCACATCAGCTTTTGTCAGTTGCTCAAGGAGGTCTGGATCTGCAGCAAGTGAGTATATATTTATATTTATATTTACATTTAGTCATTTAGCAGACGCTTTTGTCCAAAGCGACGTACAAGGGAGAGAACAGTCAAGCTAAGAGCAATAAAAAGCATGGTGTAACAATAAATAAATACTACTTTACATGAGAATTAGAAAACACCGACCTAGAAAAAGGAAAAAGAAGTGCAGGAAGTGCAAGTTAAGCGCTGGTCAGGTGCCAGTTAGGAAGGGAGGTGCTCTCCGAAGAGTTGGGTCTTCAAAAGCTTCTTGAAGGTAGAGAGGGACGCCCCTGCTCTGGTAGTACTAGGCAGTTCGTTCCACCAACGTGGAACTACAGATGAGAATAGTCTGGATTGCCGTGCTTGTACAGACGGCAGTGCCAAACGACGCTCACTAGACGAGCGCAGCGTCCTGGGTGTAACATTTGCCCTTACAAGAGCATTTAGGTAGGTGGGAGCAGAACCAGCAAGCACTCTGTAGGCAAGCATAAGTGACTTGAACTTAATGCGAGCAGCTACTGGCAGCCAGTGGAGCTCAATGAGTAGCGGGGTGACGTGTGCCCTATTTGGGGGGAAACGTCTCACTGTAAGGCCTCCTGCAGGCAGACACCAGTCACTCCACGCTCTGCTCTGGGGACCTGGGGGCCAGCATGTTATAGTCAGACAAACCTTAATCCATGCAGAAAGCCCACACAGTGATTCCCTGCCATTTGGACTAAATATAAGCTCTTTGTCTATACTTGTTTTGGGGATTTATGTGCTTCTTTGTTTGCAATGCCTCCAGGGTGAACTTCTTTTATCATATGAACTAAATACTTGTTATACACTAACTCTCATCTAGTGTTGCTGTACTGCTGGGTTTTATATCTTGGTGTAGAGGTTCATGAGGTGGCCTGGACATACTAGGTGGTTATTTGTGTGCCTACTTCTTCATGCAAGTATTCATGCTAAATGAATGTTTGACATAATAGTAATGTGTGTGTATCTGGATGGGTGTTTTTCGTGGTATTTTTCATGGCCTGCTATTTATATTAGCTAAACAAACCATGGATGTTAAGGCAGCCCATCTCAGAGTGGGGGGGAAAAAAGGTTGGGTGAGAATATGAGAAAAAAAAGGCCGGTCTGCTCCCTATACTCTGGGGAAAAAGACCCGAATCTCTGTAGTTCCGTAGTTTATTAAAAACATGTGACCAATTCTAATTAAGCAGACTGTTAGCAAAGAAGCCATGAAGCCATGATTTATCTTTACTGTTACTTGTGATTGTATATTTGTCTTTGATATATATATATATATATATATATATATACTGTATGTATATGCAGTATTTGAAGGCTTCTTCCACTCACGAATACGACTTGTGTTGTGTCTTTTTATAGGCCTACACACTACAGAACCAGTATGGGATTCCACACTCAGAGGTAAGGCCTGTTGGTGAGAAGAAAAATCCATGTTTTTGAAATACAGAGAGTACCTACATTAAAAACTAAAGAAAATATATCTTCCTTCAATAATTTTTTAAAGGAGTATACAGAGACTGAAAGTAGCTTACAATGATGCTTTTAGATTGCTGCTTCATGTGCCTAGGTGGCAAAGTGCTAGTCAGTTGTTTGTGTCTAAGCACGTACCAACCTGTGAGGCGCTCCTGAGACAATTGATGTATGGTTTCATGTGTCGACTGGACAGGTCTGAGAACTGTATAGTAGAGGCTCTGGTCAACCCTCTAAAGAGCTGCTATCGATTTACTTCGAACATAAGACGACATTGGCACAAAAGTCTTCATACTTTTTAATGAACTGTATTATGTATGTTGTATCTTCTTGTTTTCTCTCTTTTTTATAGTTGTATGTCTGTTATTCTATATGGAACTTGGCGTCTGAAATAAAGATTTATATATATATATATTACCTTTGTGACCTAACATGTTTCTTGGCTGTGCTGTTGTGTTCCTATAGGTGGCCAAACTGCATCAGCTGTCCATGCAACAGGGAATCAGCTCCATGGGCCAGCCCGTCCCTCAGATGATGCCTGGTACATGCACTTAATACTCATACTCTATTCCTCTCACAGGGATTAAACTCCTCTTACAGAGATTAAACTCATACTCCATTTAAACTCATACTCTATTCCTCTCACAGGGATTAAACTCATACTCTATTCCTCTCACAGGGATTAAACTCCTCTTACAGGGATTAAACTCATACTCTATTCCTCTTACAGGGATTAAACTCATACTCTATTCCTCTTACAGAGATTAAACTCATACTCCATTCCTCTCACAGGGATTAAACTCGTACTACATTCCTCTCACAGGGATTAAACTCATACTCCATTTAAACTCATACTCTATTCTGCTTACAGGGATTTAAACCACACTGCTTGTACTCGTTTGAAAGCCTTTAAACTGTATTTGGGTTATTGCTCATCCACAGGAATGATATCAACGTTTAGCATTTGTGATTGAATGGACTACCAACATGTTCCTCAGTCAGTCAGTCAGTCCTATTCACACACATACTGTACATACAAATGTCCTGACACGCAAACAGTCATATACAAACACTCACAGTCATATGGACACACAGGCATGCACACACATTCGATAATCTTGTGTAAAGCTTGCCTTATGTGGTGCAGATCTATAGTTCAGCAACCTGTCCTCTAAATAGCATCTGGGTGGTGGAGATCAGAAATGAAACAATATGGCAGCCTTAGGTGGAATTTCATAGCGACCAGAGAGGCATTTCAAAGTCATTTCCAAGGCCTTGGCCAGTATGAGAGAATGACAGAGGAAGAGGCATAAGCACCCAAAACTAGTCGCTTCACATTCAGTGGTCATTCTCAGGTCCAAATCATTTTTACATGAAGTGTCAACAACATATATAGTGGAACATATCCATTGGTAATGATGAACTACATCTACAGGTTCTCTAATAAGTTTCCATGCGTTCATGAATCCGGCAGAGATCTTTCTTAGGGTTGGTCTTACGAAGTTCGTAAGAAGATATTTAAGAAGACAAAATGTTCGAGAATGAGGTCCATTGTAACTTGAAGTCAGCAAGTAATGGGTTGCTACGCAACTCGTGAAACTTTATAGTTCTATTAAGTGGGATAATGTATAGTCCGGCGCTGTGCTGCGCCATAGGGTCCTGTTCGTCCCGTCAGGATTTATTTTTCGATAATGACCGCCGGAGATCACATGAGATCTAGCATTCTTCAATTGGTCAAAAGTCTTTAGTATTATTATTGTTATTGTTATATATTTTTTATTATTATTATTATTGATGTTGGTGTTGTGTTCTGAGGTAGGTTATATTGATTGTCTGACAAATGTACTACAATAGAATAACTTAACAAAGGCTTTTAGTGAGCATAAAGGAAACACTGATCACTTGTGATCATTCTCATTATTCTCACTGATCATGTGAGCATTCTCAAAAAGCTCCTGACTCTGGTCTCCATTGCAAATCTATCCATATTAACACACGCATGGTTGGATTCACAAGATAATTCTGGTCTGCATCCAGTATTTCCTGTAGCTCTTCTCACAGTGTAGAAGATTCTGTACTATGGGCTGGAGGCCAGATGACCCACATTGGTCTTCAATCGAGGATGGAGTCCTCCTCATTCCACATCAGATCTGCTGTTGCTGGCCTCCATAGGGTCTTCCTTTGATTGTAGAACACAAGCTCTGGCCTTATGCATCTACAAAACACTGGGCAAAGAGAAATTAGACCATTAAAAACATCAAATATAGGAAAAAGCCTAAGAATTACTGGGTAAAATATCACATCATATAAAATCTTGAAAGAACAAGAAAAACATTTGATTTATTATGCAACCTAAAACCGTAAATGTGTGGTTTAAGTTTAGGACATTACACCTATTCACCACAAGGATAGGCCTGAAAACACACCTACATTATATGCACAATATACAGAACTCAATGACATTACATATTATACAACATATTATCAGAATCATGTTTATTGAATCAGAATCATCTTATACAACAACGATGTGCGGTGCATATGTTTGCATGGGCTGTTCAACAAGCTGACTGCCCGTGGAAAGAAACAGGTGTGAGGTGTGAGGTGTGCGATTTGATGCTTCGGGGACATTTTTCAGATGGAGTCAGTTTTGACTTCAGGAAACTACCCCAACATACATCTGCCCATACATTTGTTTTCGTTTTTAATTTCCTATTATTATTTACAACTTCATATTGAAACATTGCTTCTCTATCCCTCCCTATTATTATTTATAACTTCATATTGAAACATTGATTCTCTATCCCTGCCTGCAGAAGAAACATTTCTGTGTTACATTAACTAAGAGAATAATTATCAACACTCGCAAATATTTTGCGACAAGTACTTATATTTCAGACAAGTACATCGGCTCGTTAAGAAATCTGTACTACTTCCCCAAAGGACAGACGTCATCCCTTGACTATAGTGTCCCCTGTTTCAGAATTGTCATTATGGTAGATTTAGAAAACATTCTATGTATCGCACCTTCTAACTGTATATTGCACCTTTATGTCACAACTGACTTACAGTGACTGGAAATAATGGAATGCAGGGAAATGCATTATGCAGTTTGTTTTTATTTGTGTGTTCTTTTTGTTTGCATTTGTGTGTTCTTTTCGTTTGCATTTGTGTGTTCTTTTTGTTTGTATTTGTGTGTTCTTTTTGTTTGTATTTGTGTGTTCTTTTTGTGATTTGGTCACTGAATGACCTTTGTTTGTATTTGTGTGTTCTTTTCGTTTGCATTTGTGTGTTCTTTTTGTTTGTATTTGTGTGTTCTTTTTGTTTGTATTTGTGTGTTCTTTTTGTTTGTATTTGTGTGTTCTTTTTGTTTGTATTTGTGTGTTCTTTTTGTTTGTATTTGTGTGTTTTTTTTGTGATTTGGTCACTGAATGACCTATGTTCCTCTCCTCTCTCCCAGCAGGAGTCGAGTCCAACTCTCAGGCCATGTCCCAAGAGCTCCTCATTCCAAATGACGTGAGTAGAAGGCAGACAAAAAAACTTTTCCTTCTCACATATTCATTACCTATAAGTCAAAGTCAAAGTCAAAGTAGCTTTATTGTCAATTACTTTGCATGTTAAGACATACAAAGGAATCGAAAAAACGTTTCCCACTCTCCCACGGTGAAGCATATAACCTGTTTATATGTGTTTATACCTGTTTATATGTGTGGCAACTGAAATCCACTGTGTCTGCCCCATACCATCTTATTAATTAAACCTAATATTTTTCTTCAAAATCTTAATTCTGGCTTAGAATTGTAAAACCTGTGGTTAACCTGTGACAGCTGGTTCATTGTTTCTTTGTCGGTTTGCCTTTGCCTCTCATCCCACTAGTTCAGTTCATCCCCCATGTCTGGCATACTTGCTACTTGTTATCAAAACAATTCAGTACATAAAGCAGAACAAACGAACCTGTCCCGTGTTGAGAGACACTAGTGAGCACCGCTCCCTAAACCCTTTGTGTCCACGAGACTAATCTGCTGGGTGCCTGTCGTAGAGCCTGTCATACGGCTCCAGATATGTTCTGTGCCCCCCCCCCCCTCTGTTATTTTAAGACACACAGGCCAGTTTAGAATGTGTCTGTTTGAACTCACTGACACCTGGATCAACAACACAAGTGCTTGTCAATTCCCCAAAATAGAAGGTGATTCATTTTCTGCAATAGAAACAGGATGACATACATAGGCATTTAGAATAACTCAAAATAAGGTAACACCCAGTATCCATAACGCTTTATAAACATTCACATGTGACTCCATATATTTGTGTAGGTATTATACTACATTATAATGCTTTATGAATGCAGTCATTAGTGCGGTTATATTTCATATAGCATATTTCAGTAGCGGTGGGTGTCTAGATTGGTATTATGTTCAGATTTCAACTGAAAATGTTTTTCTTTTGAAATCTGTTGTGTTTTATCCATATCCATAATTGGCTGATAAAGGGGGGGGGGGGGGCTGATAAAGTGTTCCCTTTTCCGCCCCCCATTATCTACCTTTGACACCTGTGGTGAAAGGGGATTAGCCCAAACTGAGCAAAAACACCAAATGATCGAGTATGATCTCAGGTAGGACCCGTACCGCTCATGATCATCTCCTAACTCGGTCGTCAGCAGTGAAGGGCGGTAAAAACCTCCGACCGACACAAATCCTTGTCGTGTAATCGAATGTGTTCAGTTTGTTCCATAAAGGTTTGTACCTACAGAAATAAGTAGCTTTGTAAGCACACTTAACTACGCTGTCCAACTGTCATTTTTTTGCACACGTATAATTTAAATACCGCTTTGGGGTGGGAGCTTACGTTTTTCAAAACTTTAGTCCTGGTTGTCAGAGAAATTATTATTAAGTAGGATGTAATTGTAAGGGGGCGGAATTGGGGAAAGGGCAGAAATAAGGCACTGTTCGATATATCGACTTATGTTAGTCACTATTATGCATTATGAATACTTAATAAACATTTATGAATGTGTTTATAAAGATTTCTGGATACTGGGTTTAAGTAAAGTGTTACCCAAAAGGAATAGTACGTGATTATTGTATGGATATGTACAGCCACCCAGAGATTTATTGGTTTACATTTGAGTTTGTTTTTTCACCACTGTGCTTGTAGAGAGCGTGAGCTGAAGATTAGAGCTTGGCATTTCTCATTAAGTGCATCTGTATGGCCCTGAAGCCAGGGGAGAAGACCTCAGAGAGACATCAAAAGGCCTTATAGAGGAGCTTGTTTATGCAGTGAGATCTGCTCACACACTCCAGAGAGGAGATCCTTCTACTCTCGTCCCTACAGAGCTGGAGAGGCAGCAGGTAGGAGAGGTTAGATGGAGAACAGAAGTGGTGTTGGCTAGACCAGCGTAATGGGCACTTAGTCACAAGGAACAATACACTTCCTCCTCATAGACACACTGCAGATGTGGCTTCTTCCTATTGTTGTAAAGATGATGGATGGATAACAGTAGAATGTGATTGGCTCAAAACGAAGATGGAAACCTCTCATTCATTGAAATATTATTATTATTATTATTATTATTATAAACATGAAACACACACATGACGTGGGCTGTTGTACTGCTCTATGTGTTGTAGCTCTATGTAAAACAAAACAACACAGTGACACAATAGTGGTAAGCAGTGGTGAGCAAGGTGCAAGCACGGCAATCCAGACTATTCTCATTTGTAGTTCCACGTTGGTGGAACGAACTGCCTAGTACTACCAGAGCAGGGGTGTCCCTCTCTTCAGAGAGCACCTCCCTTCCTAAACTGGCACCTTGACTAGCGCTTAACTTGCACTTACAGCAGTCACATTCCTGCACTTCTTTTCCTTTCTAGGTCGTTTTTCTAATTCTTATGTAAAGTAGTATTTATTGTTACACCATGTTCTTTATTGCTCTTAGCTTGACTGTTCTCTCCCTTTGGACAAAAGCGTCTGCTAAATGACTAAATGTAAATGTAAAATGCAAGGGAGCGAGCAGCAGGAGAGTTGAGTAGGCCGGAAATAGTAGAGAAGATACTGTAGGTTTGACTCCTGTCCACTGCAACAACAATCTATAATCACTCTCCTCTGTGCCGGGAGAGGATACTTATCCAATACCTATTGCACATTTTACATGTTGTTTGCACAGTTAGAGCTATATCTTCTATTTTTATTTCTATTTAATTGTAGTGTGTATAGATACTGTTTAAATTAAAATTGAAATTTATTGTTTGGAGGATAACCCCTTGAGATGCAGCATCTCGTTTTCGAGGGGGTCCTCGATAGCGAGTTTAAAAGTTTGGAATCATTGAGAAATGTCCTTGTTTTTGGAAGAAAAACACACTTTTTACAAATAACCTAGAATGGATCATGAATGTAGTGTAGACATGTTGTAAATGGTCATTATATCTGGAAATAGCTGATTTGGAATGGAATATCTGTGTAGGCATAAAAGGCCAACATTTTACCACCATCACTCGTATGATTCAATGACACATTATGTTAGCTAATTCTAAATGATCACGTTTAAAAAGCGTATTCAGCATCAGAAACCCCATTTGCAATAATCTGTGCGTCTGAAAACTGTTGAAAGCAATGAATCCAGCCTTCCTTGGGCTGCTAGTGTCAGGGCCGGGCTCGGGAAGCGAACCCTGGCCGCTGGTTCTCTGGTCCAGAGAGAAGCTCACTGAGCTAATGCAGGAAGTAGGACCCAAGTGCTAGATGCTTGCAGGAATTGTTGTCTTTTTAATCACTTCTCCATAACAGGGAAAATCCAAAAACACAAAAAGGAATAATCCAAACGCTCAGAAGAGATAGAGAGCAAAAACAGAGAAGTTGATTCTAACAAGAGATTAACAAAGACTATGACTTAGACAAAAAAACTGGAACTAGCAAACTTGAGACTTGAGAGCCTTGAGAGACTTGAGAGCCTTGAGAGACTACAGAGCCTTGAGAGACTACAGAGCCCTGAGAGACTCGACACCTGAAACAAGAAACATGAAAGCTAGAAGCCAGTACTGACCAGAACAAGTCACCGAAAAGAACACCAAAAACAACCGGGTATAAATACAACTCTTAATTGGTCATGTGACCAATTAACTAACAAGCAGACAGGTGGAAACAATGGAAGGAAAACAGACACAGGAAGTCAACCAAAGCACATGTACAGACATAACCACACCAAAAGCCTCTCTAGTTGGCGTCCTCTAGAGGCCCGGAGGTCCCAAGTCGTGACAGCTAGAGGATCTGGAGCATCAGAAGCTATGGATTTAATTATGGTCTAAAAAATGTCAAAAAGAAAGAGCTTTCTTCAGAAACCTACTGTTGTTCTCAGAAATGAAGGCAATTCTTCTATGCAAGAAATTGCCAAGAAACATGCATATCTGACAAAGGCATAATAGTGCAAACTACCTTCAACCAGGATAAGGAAGAGAAGCTGGAGGCCCTGCGGTGCAGGTGGACATGGAGTTGGGTTCATGTTACAACAAGACCATGACCATTGCTCCAAAGGATGCAAGATCTATTCAGGGAAGAAGCAGTCACGCTATAATATTCAAGAACAAAACATATTATTTTTAAGCTGAGTACATTATTTCTAACTTTGTCAACTTTGTTTTCTGGATGATTCCAAGCTTTTAAACGGAAGTGCATATTGTAAATACTGTGATTTAGTTGTATGTGTGTTTTTGTGATTTGTGTGAATTGCTACTGCAATTTCCCTTTGAGGATGACTAAAGTAGTCTGTTTGTCTGTTACTTCAGAGAGGATGAGCCCTTTTTGTACAGTACTCTGGCAGCCATTATTGAACACTTACAGTAAGCCCAACATTATCAACAGTGCCATTAACAGCCCAGTGCCACTGGAAAGACCAGTGTGATCAAATGCGGTGCTGCTCCGTGACTTCTGAGGAAAAGGCACACACTACTGTGAAGAGAGAGAGAGATTGGACGAGGGCAGAAAGTTTTGGGTGCAGGGGTGGTAGTAAATCTGTCATCACTGTCCAGACTCAAACATGGTTGAGAAGGGCATTGGATCAAGGTTTTGACATACAGTACGTACACGACATGACACACCTTTCATTAGATCTCTGGATCACTGTCATAGAGAAGCTATGTGCTCCGTGGGTGGATTTCAGAGTCATTTTTGGGACTGCATAGCCGTCATAGACAGCCCCCCCCCCCCCATCCCCCCACAGTAAAGATAGATATATAGATATTGTTATTAATAGTAGTATTATTAGTAGTAGTAGTAGTATTATTAATAGTAATAATAATAATATTATTAGTATTATTAATAGTAATAATAATATTATTATAGACCTTTGTACCCATAAAACATTATTAAAGAGGTCCTCCGAAGTGCATGTTCTGATTCTAATTGCCAGCACAATTTTGATGGTTTCATTGCGTTACTCAGCATTGTTGCATGGTGCGTGCATGGGGAGAACTCAGCATTGTTGTTTTCACTGCATGGCGTGCGGCCCATCATCAGCCCATGGCGCTGGTTCTGGCAGTTCACTGGGATCTTTGAATACTTGTCTCAGTCGTTCTAGGTATTCAAGGAATGTTTCCCCAATTTTTTATAATTTTTTTTATACACAGTCTGATATTTTAGAGAAGTCTCTCTTATGGCTGTATTGTAGACATTTTAAACCACCTCTCATTGCCATTATCATGTAATTTGATTTATTTATCTTATTACCTCTAACTGATCTTGACACTTTTTAAATGGCCTTTATCTACCGCCTTTGCCTGATCTCCACACTAGGGTTAGTTATGTTTTTACTTTCAGACTCTCACAGATGGCTCTTGAGATCGCAGTGCTGAGTGAACCCCGAGCCCGATCAGAGGTCCCCCGTCTCACACAGGGGGTAGAGGCTGGGGAATTTCCCTGGGGTGATCAGTCACCTACTGGTTCATGGGTCAAGGCATCTCATTAATGCGAGATCTTATGATTAGATATTAATCATGTCTGTGTTGTAAACCACCTCTCATGGCCATTCATTTCACATCCCCATCTAACTGATGTACGTACATTTAGACACCTCTTTCCCCATTTTTTTATTTATTTATTTTGTATTTGCTACATTTGCCTCAACCAACAAGGAGTCAGGAAAAGCTATCCTTAGTTTACTATGTTTGACTCAACCAACAAGGAGTCAGGAACATCCCCTCTTGTAAATGCCTCAACATGTTTGACTCAACCAACATGGAGTCAGGAACATCCCCTCTTGTATATGCCTCAACATGTTTGTCTCCACCAACCAGGAGAACAGGAATATACCTCTCATTGGCAGCACGGTGGCTCAGTGGTTAGCACTGTTGCCTCACAGCAAGAAGGCCCTGGGTTCGAATCCCGGTCATTCCAGGTCGTTCCAGGTCCTTTCTGTGTGGAGTTTGCATGTTCTCCCCGTGCCTGCGTGGGTTTACTCCGGGTACTCCGCTTTCCCCCACCATCATAAAGACATGCATTGCATCGTATGAATATGAATGAATGTTGGTGGTGGTCGGAGGGGCTGTAGGCGCTGATTGGCAGCCACGCCCCAGGGCAGTCTGTGCAGCTGTGGCTACTGAGGTAGCTTACCACCACCGGTATGACTGTGTATGAATGACTACTGGACTCTGTAAAGCGACTTCGGGTATATAGAGAAGCGCTATATAAGATTGAATTGATTGATTAGCGCTACCCACTGTTAGTGCACACACAAGGACAAACAAACAAACAAACAAACAATATACTCACACACAGCTCAGAGTTCACCCCCCCCCCCCCCCCAGTCCTGTTGATTCCTTCACCCTCGGCTCTCCTCGCTGGCAGGCCCTGGCCTCCTTCCAGTTCAAGGCAGAGGTCTTTAGAAAAAGGAGTCCCGCACTCCCCTGTGTACGGTTGAGGTCCTGATGATTAGCCCAACACGAAGAGTCAATTAGGTTGTTGGAATCCCAGACGAAGCCCCCGATTATGTTAGGTGAAAATTCACTCAAGTTACCTCAGGACTCCGGAGTTGCATATAAGTATATTTATTCAACAACAACAACAAGCTTGTCGGGCTAGCCCATGTCCTGGCAGGCCAGAGAGAGGCACGGGCCCACTCTCACAGAGAGAGAGAGAGAGAGAGAGAGAGAGAGAGATGGAGAGAGAGAGAGAGATGGAGAGAGAGAGAGAGATGGAGAGAGAGAGAGAAAGAGGGAGAGAGAGAGAGGCACGGGCCCAGTCTCAGAGAGAGAGAGAGAGAGGCACGGGCCCACTCTCAGAGAGAGAAAGAGAGAGAGAGAGAGAGAGAGAGAGAGAGGCACGGGCCCACTCTCAGAGAGAGAAAGAGAGAGAGAGAGAGAGAGAGAGAGAGAGAGGCACGGGCCCACTCTCACAGAGAGAGAGAGAGAGAGAGGCACGGGCCCAGTCTCAGAGAGAGAAAGAGGGAGAGAGAGAGAGAGAGAGAAAGAAAGAGGGAGAGAGAGCCCGGGCTCACTCCCAGACTGCAGCAGACGAGAGAGCAGCAAAATAAAACACATCACACAAGGTTTATATAAAAAGAAGTTAGCGTTCTCTAACGCCAAAACACTTTGTCAGCAGGGATAACCACGTGGTGGTGGGTTTCTGACGTCCGAGGTCCTCTTACTATGCTTTTTGCAATGTAATGCATCAGCAAGGCAGAAAAGAAGGACTACTAGTTCTTCTTATCAGCCCTTGCTTACACACACACACACACACAGAAGTTACACTTTTAAGCACATACACAGAGTTAGAACCGTCAGCACTTAAGAATCAAAGACATACAGAAACAAAAAAGTCTGTGAAATGTTTCAGCAAACAAAGGCATATGATTAACACACATGCGTACTTGATTATAGTCAGAGTTTCATATTTCTCTATCACATCCTTTTACATTAATGTGTTTTAACAATTCCAGATTTGGTCTGCTCTCACGTCACATCTAGCTTTCTCAGCTGAGTAGTCCGACTGAGAAGACATCAGCACTGTTTTTATACTCTCCTTCTTTTGGCTTTTCTTCATTGTGAATTGTATGGAACAAAAGGCAAACACACAGTATTAGCTGGCAGGTGTTGTCTACAGACCACCAACCCGTCTACACCGCACTACACACACCCTTCTCTGGTCTTTGTCATCTTTCTCTGACGCAGCTTATTGGATCCATCATTGGCCGGCAAGGCACCAAAATCAACGAGATCCGGCAAGTTTCGGGGGCGCAGATCAAGATCGGCAGCCAGCTGGACAGCACCAGCGACCGACATGTCACCATCACGGGCTCCCCCATCAGCATCAACCTGGCCCAGTACCTCATCACGTCATGGTAAGACTTGGCAGCCAGGCAGCCCAGCCCAGCCCAGCCCAGCCCACAGCCAGACAGACAGACAGACAGAACACCAACAACCACATGTGTGTGTGTGTGTAATACAAAGGGTTTTTAATTGGATGGATTAGTGTAAATACCTGGTAATGAAAGTGGATTGTTTTATGATTTAAGGAAGTCAGTCTATGTTTTACTGTTTGGATATAATATCACATTAGAAAAACCTCCACACTCAGGAAAAACACGCTGCTAGGACCCACACACACACACACACACCCACCCACACGCACACACACACGCATACACATGTAAGAGTCGGGGGCCAAGCAGCGAAGCTGTGTTTCCACCTTCTCTTCTTCTTCTCTCTTCTTCTTCTTCTCTTTCTCTTCTTCTCTCTTCTTCTTCTCTTCTTCTCTCTTCTTCTTCTTTCTCTTCTTCTGGCCAGGGTGTCTGTGGCAGCCCCTAGAACCGTATGGTAAAACGTTTTGAGATTTGGCACATTGATTGGGGACAACAATCATCTGATTCTTTTCACTAAGTTTCATGTCTTGAGCACTCCAATGGGGCCGGGGAGATGCCTTTAGCCCGTGTGACTTTTGAACAGTATGCCCAGTTTTTAAAAAAATGAGGTACAGTTGGATTCCTTGGATCAAGTCGAGTTCAAAGCATCCTAATGAAGTCAATATCCGCCATATTGGATGTTCCGCCATGTTGGATTATATTAAAACGTTTCAAAAATTCTTCCTAGGCCACAAAATGTGCCATCTTCATCATATATTATCATTTTTAGATTTTTGAAACCTTTTGTCCGTAACAGATAATTGAAATCGGTCATCAAGGTCATATCTCAGCAACTACAGTATTTGATGAATTGACACCAAACCTGGTATTTGGCCTTTGGTCCCCTCCCTGAAACGCATTTTCCCAATTTGTACCAAAAATGCAACAAGTGATCTTCAGACCGATTTATCAGGCCGTTTTTTTTTTTTTTTTTTTTACAAAACCATTTGTCCGTTACAGCCGCCTATCAAATTCGGTGGCAAAGCTGCCAAAACAGTAAGCTCATATATCTCGGGGCAATTGTTCAATTGACATGAAACTTGCTTTGAGTGCTTCCAGCCATGCCCCTTGGCGTAATGACATAACATTTCCATGGCAACGCTGGCCTGCTTGACCCCTGACCCCCTGATCACTGCTTGCAGCTATATTGATCTTTAGGTTATATATATATTATATATATTTATCCGTAGGTTTGCCCACTCAGAAACAAAGTTCATTTAGAAGATCTTGTTGATGTCACACATGGCAGGAGAGGGGAATTAGTCATTTTGACTCATGACTGTAGCTCGTCTCAGATGCATCTGCTCCTCCCTTCACTCAATAGGTACAATTTTGTAAACATTACATTACAACGGCACATTGCCTTGGGAGGTCCAGATGTGAAAAAAAAAAAACAAGTCAACAAACACATATTCATCCTAGAGGTGTTCAACAAGCAGACTGGTAAATCAAATCATCATCATCAGTGGTCTTGCCTATTTGGCCCTGTAACTATGTGTCAGGAAATGTGCCAAAAAGAATCCAAAATACGTATCTGAATGGAGACGGTCACCTGTCCAGGGTGAAGGGACGAATTCAGAGTGAACCCTATTGAAGGCTGAGATTTGAAGACATGACACTTGGCATCAAAACCCATCGATATTGTTCCATTAAATGATATTCCAGCTCTTGATTGCTGCCTATGTTTCTGCCCAACTCTATAAGAGACTGACTTTGAATTAGCATCATTGTCATGGCCTTTCTGCTTCTTTCAAAGAGTTGCATCAGAAAGCTCTGCATATTGAACACATCCTGTATCAACTCTTAGCAACTTGAATGAAGGAAGGAACGACACATTAAATATTGTACTTCAGATATGGCAGTATGTTCTGATGCTTACAGGCTCATGTAGTCAGTCTACCATGTTGAGAAATGCATTCATAGTCACTCACTAATCCTTCTTGAGATGTAGGCTTTTTGATGTAGAGAGCGAGAGAAAATCCTAATGAGTTTAAAACCATTCTGTCTCCTCTCCTCCCAAGCCCCTACCCAAGCCATTACCCTGAGTTAAACAGCACCTCCCTCACGAGTGCCAAGGTCCCTCCTTAAATAATATGTTGCAACCTCCAGCAAAACACACCTCTCTTATGATTTCTTTAATTTTTTTTTTTCTCAATTTCTTTAACATGTCTTTTATTTAACCTTCTAACCCTTTTTCCATCCGGATCCCTCTCCCTCTCCCTCTCCCTCTCCCTCTCCCTCCACCCTTCACCTCCCCACCTGGCTGCTGCCAAACGCAGTTTAGAGACCGCCAAATCCACTGCCCAGTCCTCCTCCATGCCAACCCCTGTTGATCATCTCAACATGAGCTTCACCCAGCCCTCCTCCTCCCCTGCCTCGTCCTCCGCTGCAGCCCTGGCAGCGATGGGCGGTCTGCCCCACGCTCCGATCCTGGGCACCCCCTATGCCCTTCCCCTCTCCAGCCTCCTGGGAATGAAATCCGCCCCCTTCCTGGCACTCTCCAACCCCAACGCTGCCGCTGCCGCCGCGCCCACGCACGGGGCTCACATGGCCTCCTACACCACCAAAATCTCCTCGGCCAATGGGATCAAGAAGCCAGAGAGACAGAAGTTTGCACCCTATTGATGTCTACATCCACTCCCTTACCTTCCTGGTCTCACCACATCCACATCCACGTTCCTCCTCTGTGATCCCGAACTCTCTTCTCCTGTCCCCCCCAGGTGAGGTGCTTGCCGGACCCAGGGATCTCTTCTGCGGCACTTTCCCTGCTCTCTCTCCATCTTATGTAGCCATTCTAGTCACCTGAGACAGTATCAGTCCTTATCTTTACACGTATTTCCTAAGGACTGTAAAACGACGGTGGCTAACCCTAGATAGAAATGATGTTTTCTGGCTAAAACAGCCTCTAAAGCCATAAATTGATCCCCCTAACTTCCCTCTCAACACCACCTCAGTTCTCCCCAAATCTACTGTCTCTATTGATCTTCTTTATTAATGTTGATGTATTATCCCCTCACTATTTATAAACACTATTGACTTGTGTGCAACTCTCTATATCAGCGTTTTACTATTATATATAAGTGTATGCCTCTGTACACAACATCCTGAGTTTTTGTTAATATTTGAATGATGTAAAAACAAGATGACAAGAAATTGCAACTTTTCCTTTGTATTTGTAATGTGTTCACATTCATTTGAAAAAAGGTTTAATTTATTTAATTTATTTATTACGTTTTTTAATCTAATTTAATTGAATTCTATTTAATTTCCATGGGTGTATACAGCAGGATTTTCCCCATGCAGTCCATTGATTTAGATTTGGTTCCATAGTTTCATTATGTTTTAGGGTTGTAGTTCTGTAGCTAAACATGTCTTTCTGTGATATATAGAAAGATTGTCATTAATGCCATATCATTTTGAGGTTCTTGAGACATATAAAAAAAAGAAATTGTTAACTTCTCTCATGCTAAAGGCTGGGGCCCTTTTAAACAAGGGCCAGGCAACAGAAATGAAATGATTTATAGAGTTAGACTTCACTCACCTGAGACTAGTGGCATACGTATACAGGCTTCACTCACACCTGAAACTAGTGGCATACGTATACAGGCTACTATGCATGGCACCAGCCGACCGCTGCATGCTTGACTGACCCACTCACACACTCTAAAGTATGCGAGAAGCCATAATCTGTCCGATTCTATTCCAGGCGGAGTGATAGAAAAGCAATACTTGGACTGAGAGTGTCAGGAAAAAACTCTCTTCCCTCAGAAGAAACAATTTTTAAAAGATGAGTGGATAAATTGTAAGATGAACCTGACTGTTTCATTCACATGAGTATGTGTAGACTCCCTCTGTTTTCTGTTTTTTTTTTTCTTTTTCTTTTTTATAAAATCTATAAATACAAATTCACTTATTTTTGTAAACCCAGTATCCTGTTGATCAGAAGTAGCCACCACACATTCATACATCTCAATTCAAATCCAACCCACTCTCTACCCCTTGTGTTCTCTTCCGATGTCTCACGTTTTTTGTTTTCTAATAGTTTGCATGAATTTAAATTTAGCATCTATGCAAAAAGTGTATGGTTTTGAAAAGTTACTCTGTGTAGTGCATCACTGCTAGTTAGGCTGAAGAATGGGCAAAAACGATGCATCTTTTGACTTTACAAACCATACCATATAGCATTACTTATACTATGAAATACTGTATAATATAATATGAAAAATACTGTATTTATCCCATACTGTCATCCCAACACTTATCAAAAACACTAGATTACCACACAAAAGACAAAACCATTGCACTTGATAACATGATAATAATAATAATAATAATAAATTATTATTATTATTATTAATTCCATGTTGGCCAATAAAACTGTGTGTGTTCAAATGCTTTACGTTTTCAAACATGATTTAGGTTTTTTACTCAGGCTCAACATTTATATACTGACCTGATGTCTACTCTCTCTCTCCTTTCCTTCTACTCAGTCAGGCCATTGTCATAAATAAAAACAATACTGTATTAACTTCAAGGTTGTATGAGATTTTCTGTTGATAGTGCTTGCATAAGAGCAACATAATCTCAACAAGACATCATTCAGACAGAAGCGTAACCGGACTGTTCAGTTCATTTGACTGTAGATGGGTCCTTTGTCTTATTTTATCAACACCATCATCGCAAGAAATAACTCATTTTGGATTTTTTTTGGTTCAATTTCAGCCTCTTCACTAAATAGATAATATAATACTAATAATCATATATAAAGCCAAGTGGCTAGTAGCTTGCACTCCAACAGTGCGTGGTCTTGTGTACCACTCACAGCATAAGCGTATATATACACTTCATTATCATTATTAGGGTAAAAATGTGGTTGTCCTCTTGGCTGGCATCTGCTCTTAAAATAGGTTAACATGACAAATACAATGGCAAAGATAATTAGTGTGAACAGGTAGGTGGTAAAACCTGCTAGGCTCTAGGCCTGCCGCACCTCCACCGGTGCCCTTTGAGCTAGCTGCTAGCATAGCAGATAAAGAAGAAGCCGGAAAAGATACTCAAAATGAATGAGCACACTGAGAGGCAGAGAACCATCTAAAGCTCTCCCACCAGCTGTGTACTTTAATAATAATAATAATAATAATAATAATAATAATTCATTTGATTTGTAACGCACTCTTCCCTCATGACCACTACCCCATGTGTCAGTGTGCACTTCAATCCTATGGGAATAAACACCTAAATCTTATTTGAATGTCCATATTTGTCATATGGATTTTAACACAAGGAAGAAGGAACACCGAAAAGTACTTAAATGATCAACCCCAACACTTATCTGTAAGACAAGATTCACTAAATGTTTATATGTGTGTGGTATGTTTTACAACAGCTAAAAGCCACACAAACGGCCTGGTTTGAAAAACATTTTTTTCTGTGCTGTTATTTCATAATACAAACATATGTCCCATATGTCGGTATTGTTCTGCCATCTACCAAGCTGATATCTTGAGCATATATACAGTATATATATATCAGTTCTGATATTTTTTTATTCATTAATTCATTCCTTCAACATTTAATTTTCAGGAATACATTGAGGATAGCCCTCATTTTTAATGATGTCGATATAAACAAATACAAATAAAACATAGTAAATAATAAAATAAAACATAGTAAACAAACAAGAACAATAAAAAACATTTAAAAAAAACAGGTACAATTTCCAGCAAAAATCATGAAGATCATTCCAGGAAGTTAGGGCATTAAAACAAAAGGCTAACTTTCCCAGTTCAGAGTGTACACGAGGTCATTTCAGCGGGTTTGATAGGGTCCAGAATTCCAGTCCGCCATCATTGTGATATAAGGTGGTAGCTTTCCGACAATGGCCTTATAGATGATGATCAGACCCTTTGACATATGCAACTATTTTCTGTGAAAGAAAGAGTTAAAATTGAAACAGAAAAATATTGGAAATAGTATTTGAGCGCTTTTACTTTGTAAAACTATTGTGTTCAATCTTGACTTCACAGGGGGTCCGTGTAACATTTTGCAGTTCAATAAAAATGGAATTAAATGAAAAATGGGTTTGAAACTTTGTTTTGATTTCATGAATGGATAACTGTCTCTTAGTTTAATTTGTTCACTCTAATTTTCCATTTATGTATTTTGCGCTTGTAGTTGGACTGTACCATTAGCGCCCGGGGTTATTATATTGCATCTGACAATGCAATAATTTATCAGTTACCCTATATGTTAAGCATTTATAATGATAATGTTGTCTTTACTTTAAATTGTTTATTTATTCATTTATCAAGCAATTAAGTAATAAGGCACTAATTAATTAATTTAGCAGTCTATTGCATTACATACATACATACACACAGACACACACACACACACACAAACCCTCTGGACATGGGTGGAAAAAAACATTTTTGTAATTATCTTGAAAATGGCGGAGTCAAAATTATTTCGTCATATTAATCTCTCAAGTCATCTGCATCTTGGCTCCATTGGTCTTCTGATCTAAAAATGGCAAATTTAGTGACGTTCTCTCAATTTTCTCAAAAACGTATTTTTCGACATCTTGTCATACACTGTTGGGCTCATCATCCCAAAACTTATTCAGGATCATCTTCAGACTTCCCCGATCTCATTGATTTCAAGAAATTTCTATGAATAAATACGTTTCAATTACAATATATGAGCCAATCAAATTTGACCAAAATGCCTAAGTGCAGTAAGTGTACACATTGTCTCATTTTCACAAAACTTAGATCAATATGACATTCTGTGAAAGATCCCTGCATTTTGTAGAAACAGACCAGTGGGAGGCGCTACAACTAAAGGTTGCTTGTTTTTCGGCAACACACATTTTCAAAAAAGATCCATTTTGGAACAATGGCTCATAGTAAAATGTTCTGACTTTTTTTTTAAATGTTGCTTTCATTACTTAATCAATGTGCTGCCAGCAGCCAATTAAAATTCGGCAGCTTGTAAGTTCCACTGTGAACATCAATCCACACGGAAATTGGTACATAGGTTTATTACCATGGTTACATAGGTTTATTACATCATGAAGAAGGACTGTAAACCTTGACACAAATGGCCAAAAGGTGGAGCTACAACAAAGACGTTTCCAACAGTTTGAGAGGGTGAATTGGGGAGCTTGAATCAAGGATGCTCCATGATAGTGGGGATTAACCCCATGTGATATGCCGGATATCCTCAGTTTGAATCCTAAACACTCTGACAGTTCGAGAATGTAGGCTTTAACAGGAAGGTTTCTAAATGGTTAGTTAACTTTGTCACATTAACAGTTGTTTTTGTATATTTGTACATTGGCTAAGGTCATATGAGGACAACCCAATGCTAGTGGCTAAAGTATGTGTACAGTGTGTTCATATATGACTACATAACAAATAGTAATGCAAACGTCCTTAAGATGTCAAGAGTCAGGTGTAAAATCCAGCCATGAAGTTTAAGTTAGATCACAGCCAGTAATGCTATCTGACAACAGTCCTGGACCAAGAAGGGGGTGTACAACATAACTAGTAGTCGTGTATGTTTACCTCCATGTATTGCAGTGTTTAAACAGTGCTTTCTCATGATCTCCTTGCATTTGGTGACCTTTGTCTTTAATAGTAACACAGGATTCAAATAAAGAAATAATCTTCACTTCAATGTTGTCACTCTTTGAACGTCTGTCCTGATACAAGTGTATTTGTGCTAATTGTGAAAAAAAATGCCTACAGAGCCCGAGAATGTATGCTGCAGGGAGATACAACAGGTAGAATGAATTATTTGTGAATGACATTGTAATTATGCAGTAAATGTCATCTGTTCTATATTCCATGTCACTTACCCCTTCAAGGTTACAAGACTATGCAGCTTCAGAAGCCAACTCAGCATGGTTGATCATCCTGGCCTCGAACCCGTGTGCTTGAATGTGTTCTCACAACACAATGCATTGTTTTAATTGCTCTGTCCAAAATGACTCTGTTTTTAATACATATTATTCGATCTCATTATAATCTTATTAATTATTTTAAATTAATTCATTATCTTTTTTGGTATATTATATTATCTTATTTTCTGCACTTCATTAGCAGTTCTATTACTTTGTATTATTGTTGTTGTGACTGTCTATACTATGTTAAGCACCTTGAGATTTCTTTGTATTTTAAAGTGTGCTATACAAATAAAATCCATTATTATTATTATTATAACCTCTACAGACCAGACTATATGGCCTTTGCGTCTAAGGGCAATACAGCAGTGCATTTTATTATGCTTATTCCACATATGGGCCCAAGTCCTGAAAAACAAATCCTAATATATATATATATATATATATATTTATATAATCCAATTATTTTATATTTTATTTTCAATAAAAGCTTGTGACACTCACGGAAGGTTGGATCTGCTTTCATTGTGCATTCTCCCTTCTTGTACTTTGGGAAGTTCACTCTTAATACCGGCTCACCAGCTGATGTTCTTGTGCTTTGGGAAGTTCACTCTTAATACCGGCTCACCAGCTGATGTTCTTGTGCTTTGGGAAGTTCACTCTTAATACCGGCTCACCAGCTGATGTTCTTGTGCTTTGGGAAGTTCACTCTTAATACCGGCTCACCAGCTGATGTTCTTGTGCTTTGGGAAGTTCACTCTTAATACCGGCTCACCAGCTGATGTTCTTGTGCTTTGGGAAGTTCACTCTTAATACCGGCTCACCAGCTGATGCCCAGCCTTTTCCTTGAAGTGCAGAGTTAAAGCAAATCAGTCTCTCGTAACCATTAGAATAAATCTATCCCATTAGAACTACTATCAGTAGTTTGTTTCAGAAAAAGTCACATTTATTTGAATTCTGCACAAGTGTAGGTACAGTAACACCACTGCCCTGCCTGCATTTTTCTCCCAAATCCCTATGAAATAATCATGCAGTGAAATTTGGAATATGATGGAAAAACCCTAAACAGTGACAAATAGTTTTGGTAACCTCAGTTGAGTCTTGAAATTCAGTCTGAGGAAAAGTGGTTAGGTCACAGGGTTGTGTGCTGCACTGTGTCAATCAAATGTGAAGGTGTTAAAGGTAGGGATAGCTTGACAGTCTTGAGCTAGATGTTAACTCAAAGGAGGACTCAGGAGGTTACAGATGTCGAAAAAGATGGGCATTTTATTCCGCCCAAAGAAGGCCAACAAGGCAGTAAAACAATGAAAATACTAAATAAATAAATAATATAAACTTTGTAATAATCACATATAAATGGACAACCTAGCCACATATACAAAAGCACATAATCAGTGGTCTAAGCAATAAAAGGACCATTTAAACTAGTCCATGGTGAGAGTTCCAAAGACTTACGTCTCTATGAAACGGCAACTCTCCCGACACCAAGGATCCTCTCAAATAAATAGGCCACGACACTCCCTTCAATTGGACCAGGCCAATATTTAACTTCAGGGGTGTCAGGCAGGTAAACACATTTGGCTCATAACAGCCACGACATTTGGCTCATACCAGCCATAAAACACAATCCCACACAGCGGGGAAGTATACAGTGGAGCATTACATTATACATACCACGGCTTGGTGACGGCATAGCCGACACATAAAATATCAGCCAACATATTAAATATTATAACAGTTAACTTCCGGATTAATCGGAAGCTACCAACCCGCGTTTATCTGCGGCATAGGCTACTCACAAAACAAACGAACGACGAGACACTAAACAAAGATAGACAAACGGTATGAAATATGACAATATGGTGTATGCTATTTAAACTAAATAAACGGAACATTTAACACAAGACATTTTTTGATGTGGTTATTTAAACTGTAGAGGTGTAATGATTGTAGAAAGCGGGCGCAATTCACGGAAGTTTGGATGATAAATGATACGGTTAACCAACATTTAAGAAACTATATGCAGACATGGATAACAAACATAACACACACACGATTCATGTTTGTACATGTAGGCAGTCTAATAGGCTACTGCCGTGACGGTTGCCATGCGTACCGTCACAGAAGGCATGACCCATAATGACTCTTTGGTCTATATCTGGATACTTGATATGCACAATCACAACAACATTCTTTGGTGGCACACCACATTTTGTGCCATTTTGTCTATAGAGGCGCTGAAACGATACATGTCAATATCTCAAAAACCGCTGAAGCCAAAAATCAGACTTTTGGTATAGCTTACATTGGGCCATTATGACATCATAATAGGGTCATTAAACTGGCTTGCACCTGTGCTTCACTGACACCTGCGCCAAGGTTCCAAGGTACCTCTTCTCTCTGTCCCTCTCAATTCAACTGTATAACTAGGAATATTAAGAGACACCTTCCATACTCTACTTTTCTTTCTCTCCATCTTTCTCTTTATCTCTCCGTCTACTTTCTCTCACACTCCATCTCTCTGCTTCACTCCATTTTTCTCTCCTTCTTTCAATATTTTCCCTCTTCACTCTCTCTTTATCTCTTTATCTAGAGCCACTCTTGTTCACTCTTCGTTCCTTTCTTCTTTCCTTCTTCCACTCTTCTTTCCTTTCTTCACTCTTCTTTCCTTTCTTCTTTCCTTCTTCCACTCTTATTTCCTTCTTTCACTCTTCTTTCCTTTATTCTTTCCTTCTTCCACTCTTCTTTCTTTTCTTCTTTCCTTCTTCCACTCTTCTTTCCTTTCTTCTTTCCTTCTTCCACTTTTCTTTCCTTCTTCCTATCTTCTTTCCTTTTTCCACTCTTCTTTCCTTTCTTCTTTCCTTCTTTCACTCTTCTTTCTATTCTTTTTCCTTTCTTAACTTTTGCATTTCATGCACTGGTATTTCCTTCAGGAAATGCATTTTCTAGTTTTTCTCTCCATCTCTCCATCTTTCTCTCTATCCCTCTCAGTTTACTTTTTCTCACACACCATCTCTCTGCTTCACTCCATGTTCTCTCCTTCTTTCAATATTTCCCTCTTCACTCTCCCTTTATCTCATTATTAATATAGCCACTCCTTCTCACTCTTCTTTCCTTTCTTTTTTCAATTACTCTGTCCATCAATTCCAACTCTTTTCAACTTTTTTGTCAGCTTTCTTTGACTTTACAGTCCTCTATCCTTCCTTCAACTTCCTCCATTCCAAGTCTATATCTTCCACTTCATCCATCGATTCTAACTCTCCTTCCTCCAGTCCATTCTCTTTACTATTTTCACTCATTCCCTCTCTCTCTCCAACCTCCATCCACATGTTTTTCTTCTATCCCTCTCCAACTCCTCTTTCTTACACTCCATCTCTACTTCAGTTCATTTTTTCCCTTCTTTTAAACGTTTCCCTCTTCACTCTCTCTTTGCTGTCTTTATCCATAGCCACTCTTGTTCACTAGAACAATATTGCGAAGGAACATTATCAAATGCATGTTCATTACTTATTCAGATATATTTGTATCACCTGCACTGGTGTCCTTATTTCTCGTTTCCCATTTGAGTTAATACTTGCTATTAGGGATGCACCGATACCGATACCAGTATCGGTATCGGTGCCGATACTTCGTTAAAATACTCGTACTCGTTTTTGAATTGCCGATACCAAGCACCGATACCACTCATCAGTATTTCACTGGCCGGGCTATGCTGACACAAAATGTGATTTATTGTCCTACCTGTCCTACCACTCCCTGCCAGACTAGTAAGTAGCTTATTTGCCGTCTTGTGTTGCATTTGCTTGATGTTTGACTGTGTTAGGAAAGTTTGTCATAGTGTCAAAGTATTTCAGTATACAGGTTTCGCTAAACTTAGCTGCTAGCATCTCGTTAGCGATTAGCAATTCCGTTGTGCTGCCTTAACAGCGATTTGGGCTCATTTTAAGATAAATGACGACGACAGGAGTAAGGCACAGTGTAAGATCTGCACTGCTACGGTGTCGAGGGGCGGAAAGGAAAGTACTTTGTTTAACACAAGCAATTTGATTAAACATCTGAAGACACACCATAGTGCTAAGTACACAGAGTTCACTGATGCTAGTGGCGCAAGACCGAAGCAACCAATCTTAACTGGCGTCTTGCAAAAGAAAAAAACGCGCACGCACACACAGAGAGAGAGGTAGAGAGAAAGACTGTGCCACATAGGTTAAGTGATTGTTTGTGTACTTGAGCAGGAGATTCTTCTGATCCTTTTGTAACTGAAATGTGCTCTTGTGCTAATCCAGTAATAGTTCTGTTCACTTTTTGTTAAGCAGACTGTGTTGTTAACTATGCAGCAAATTGAATTGCCTTTATCTGGTTATATTTGCATTTTGTCTAATGTGATGATATTGTCTGTTTGAAGGCTTTTTTTTGTGAGTTAAAACCAGAAAGCTCTGTTTATTTTTGGCTTGGGATAGCCTTCTGTTCATTTTGTACTATAGGCTTGACATAATCTGCAGAGGATAAAATAAAATCTGCCTCTAAATTAATTGCACTTTCATGGAGACCAAATCTAAGAAGTATCGGTATCGGTACTCGGTATCGGCAAGTACACAAATAAAAATACTCGTACTCGTATCGGTTTGTAAAAAAGTGGTATCGATGCATCCCTACTTGTTATTATATTTGTAATTGTTTTTTAATGCAAAATCTCTCACACACACAAAAACACATACACATACAGTATACACACACACTTTCCTGTGTTAATTTACACATTTCTGTCTTTACCCACTCAAATCACACACTGAAAAATAAGGTTCCTTAATATTTCACATGACATGTTTTGCACAAGAACATTTGCCATTCGCATTATTTCTAATACACTAGATTACAAAAAATATATAATACTGCGAGAAGTAAACCAAGTATTTAGACATTCAAAACGAATTACTGGCCAAGCATCATATTCAGATTTACGTAAAAACATATTAGTTACATTACATGAATTGGCATATGAGGTAGATAAATGCAATGAGTGATTCATAACAACAATAAATCAAGTGGGAGTTACACAAATAGCCTGAAAGGTAGAGGGGACAGAGTATCTGTGCATACACACACAGACACACATACAACGCTGTTGAATCATCAACAAACCAACCAACCAACATGCCCGACTGTGGAACCAGGTCCCATGGAAAAAGCCATTGGCAAAACCTTCTAGCCGGACTGGACAGACAAGTTCCAACGTTCCAAAAACCCTACTGGCTTCCAGCAAACGTCCCATCCTTTTAACTAGTTCTGTGGAAAACAATGTTCCTGGCTCCAGTTCAACAATGTGTTTGCCTCACAACATGTGCAGAGGAAATGGAAGCGCAGGAGCACTTAAACCAACACACAGTACAAATATAACAATAAGCAACTCATTTTGATGTTTCCACAGTAATGTTAGCTAAATTACATATTAGCACAGGTGTGAATATGCATCAGAGAAAGCTAGATTATAAAAAGATTTTCTGCAGAAGGATCATTCTCACACAGAGCAAGCAGTCTGTGAGAGTCCGATTAATTTTCTCATAGGCAGATTAATTATGTCACTCCCGTTCACTCTTCTTTCATTTGTTTCTTTCAATTACTCTGTCCATCAATTCATACTCTTTTTTTCTACTTTTTTGTCAGCCTTCTTTGACTTTACAGTCCTCCATCCTCCCTCACACTCCATCTCTCTGCTTCACTCCATTTTCTTTCAGATTTTTTTCCCTCTTCACTCTCTCTTTACTTTCTTTATCCATAGTCACTCTTGTTCACTCTTCTTTCCTTTCTTCTTCCTTTTCTTAACTTTTGCATTTCATGCACTGGTATTTCCTTCAGGAAATGCATATTCTAGTTTCGATTTACAGCTCCACATTTTGTGATATTTTGTGACAGGGTTGTGATACTGACACAAATTTGCTCCTAAATGTGGGGGTGACAAAGAATCTGATTATATTCTAGCTGTCCAGTTTTAGGTAAAGGATGGAATCAGGAATAAAGAAAATGTGTTCATGATTAAATAAAGTCCTAAGTATCCGTTGTTTGACATTAAAGTAACACTATGTAACAATTCTACCTTAAAATAACAGCTTGAAAAAAATTGTGCCGCTACAATTACTTTTAATATGGAGAATGGCCTCTCCGCCATTGCCATCGGGGGTCAGTAGGGAAATTGGAAATTAGTGCGATCTGTAGGATTTCTGGAGCCGCCCGGTCCTTTGTGTCTGAGCATGCGCGACTAAGATCAGGTAGCGATTTCGATTCAGAGCTAGCCATCTTTCTGCTGGATTAGTAAGTAGTTTATTTGCTTTTGCACTTGCTTGATGTTTGACTGTGTTAGCAAAGTTGTTGACTCGCTAGTTTGTCATAAACGAGGAAAGCAAATTTCAACAGGTTTTGCCGCTAGGGGGAGCTCCAAACCAAAAACTCCTTAGTGCTGCTTTAATGTTTGGTGAGCATCACATTGCCAAGGCTTGTTTTCTTTGTCATTTCACATCAATGGCAAATCTGACAGATTTTTAAATGCTTTTCACAGCAAATTGAGCCCTAGTCAATATGTTAATTTACTCTCACTTAACTTAGCATATCAGTCCTAATTGATGTGAACCCCATGCAGTGGCGGAACGTAGTAACGACGGGCCCAGGTGCAAGATATTATTACGGGGCCCCCTAGTGAACGCAAAAAAAAAAAAAAAATCGTAGCCTTCCCTACTTCCGTTTGTATACTGTAAAAAATGTTAATTCAATTCAATTCCACCACCGTATTTACCACCGGATGTCTGTATATGGGCCATTCTACCGAATTGGTGCAAAGTCAGGTTGGAAATATTTTGAAAATTTGTATGTTTTATTCCCTAAACTTTGTCCATATATATATATTGTACCATATCTAAAGTACACATATCTAGTAAATGAACCGTCAATTTTTATATTGTATTTTCAGAATGTGTTGGAATGTTTTTCCTCTCCCAAAAATTGTCACTACTGAAACATAGTAATAAACTATAGGAAAAACGTATTATTATTAACCTGTTCAGATTGTGTTTCCTTACAAATATTTCTTGAAGGTTTTCACAATGAAATCAATAAAAATGAAATTTTTACCAAATTTCAAAGTTCAATTTATACAAGTCATCAAAATCTAAGTGCAATATTTCTTTGTAAAATGCAAAATACTGATCATATTGATTCCAGAGTTGATGATTGATGAAATTGAACATACATTAAACCAATCAGTATCATAACATTTTAGTTGATAACTCAATATACATTTTTTTTTTTACAAAACATCGAGTGTTTCGGTAGTGACTGCACTGTTTCGGTAGTGACAGCACTGTTTCGGTAGTGACCACAGTATTTTGTTTGCAAGGTTGAATCATATTTCCTCAACCTTATTGCTTAATCTTAACTCATACCATGCTTTAGGTTGGGAATATTAAAAACACAAATGCTGATACATTTCAACTTTCCTTCTTCCTTTCGTTTCTTATTTCTTTCTCTTTCCTTCCTTAAATATCCTTGGTGTTTCACTGGGTCATCCCTCACTCTTTGTCGGTATTCTCTCAGCCTCTCTGCTCCACTTTTTCCTTTTGGCATTTTGGTGTCTTATGATTCTTTCTTTCCTGAACAATTTCAGATAGAAATCAGCATTATCTACATTTTTACCATTTAGTCCACATAACACATTTATTTCAAAATGATGGGATTGAACTACTTACCATTCCATTTTGTCACTACCGAAACGATCATGTCACTACCGAAACTTGACCATATGTTTAGGTAGTAACTGTTTAGGTAGTGACTGTTTCGGTAGTGACAATTCTAGCTAAATTTGAGCATAAATAAATAATTATAGCAAGCACATGGCTAGCAAACAAATCTTTGCAGAGGTGTACACACAAACAAACATAATACTTTGCATAAAACCCCAAAAAGTTTACTTAATTGAAGAAAAAAAGGTGTTTGGTAGTGACAATTCTTAAGGTTACACACTGATTTTCAGACTTTGGAACACATTTATATCAAAAGTATGGGATCTAGCTACTTACCAATCAGCCATGAGGGACAGGGATGCAGTATCACTGCCTGGTTATAAATGCAGGGGTGTGGCTAAAAAACAGGCTCAGCCAATGAACTAAAACTCCTGTGTTTCGGTAGTGACATGAAAACTATGGACATGATTTTTTGAGTATAGTTTTTTTTTTTTTTTTTTAATTAAACCCACAATAAATCTAAATCTTCCAAGTTCTGTTTAAACTTAATCGTAAAGGTATTTGAAATTACATCATTGAAAAAAATCTAAAAAATCTAAAAAGTGTTATTTACAGACATTGAAATTGATATGCCAGGGTTAGGGACAGCTACTTCCCAATAGAAAGTACCCTATAAATGATGATTTTGTATATATTTAGCTTATCCCTATCTCAATTAATGTCTTGGGTTTAAATAGACCATAACATATTCTTAGTAAATATCTATGTCTGAATACTTAATTGTTTTGTAAATAGTTTTTATTGTTGTGGGACCACACTTTGCACCAATTCGGTAGAATGGCCCATATATATTATGTACATCTACCAAATGCAGGCTATGTACAACACCTGTTGTTTCCCTTCCCCTTCTGCCACACAACCCTCCCCCCATCCCCCCTTCCTATCTCCACCCGGCCGACCTCAAGCAGATGGGTTCCCCCTTATGTGCCGTGGTTCTGCTTAAGGTTCCTTCCTGACTAACAGGGAGTTTTTTCTTGCCCGTGTTGCCATTGTGCTTGCACTAAGGGGGTTTCAGGCTCTGGGCTCTGTAAAGCGCCTAGAGACAATTGTATTGTTATGGGGCTATATGAATAAAATTGAATTAAAAAATGTTAGAAAGCAATAATAATAGCGACCACTATTTACCCAACTTGTAGCCTAGTAATCCTGCCCTACCATAATGTATAACTCGTTGACGCGCTAGTTAAAAAGCCAAAATATTCTAATTTAGGCAGCTTTGCCGCCTTCTCCTCCTGTTCTTTTTTCTCTTGCCCTTTTCTACTTCCACTCTTGTGCTTAAAAGGCATTGTTACGAGTAAAGTTGTGCTGTGCTCAATGAACTAGGACCTAATTACAAGGTTATCAGACCTTCGAATTGGTTTAACTATAGCGTATTGTATTGTCACATGATCAAATAGAGACTTGACATTGGACAGCAACATACATATTACCCAGCAATCATCATCAAAAAAATACCAAAAGAAAATAAGAACTTATTCATTTCATTGAATAGTTTTTTTTGACACTGCCATTTACCATAAAATAGCTCATATTAACATAAGCATATCCGAGAAAATTCGACGCTATACTGACGGTGGGCCCGTTGAGCGACATATTTGGAGGGGGGGCCCGTCGAGCGATGCATGTATATCTTTGGGCCCGGCTACAGGCCCCGACACCCCACTGGCCCAGGTGCAGCCGCACCTGCTGCACCCCCTATAGTTACGCCTCTGACCCCATGGCAGCTGATTCCCCCTAATAAACCCACAAGATGCGCAATAGGGGGATTTCAAGGTCATCCATACGTAATGGTAGCCAGTGTGTACAGTGCTGTTTAGTTAGTAAACCTCTCACTCCCCGACACCTCATGAGACATGCTAGCGACAGAGGCAAGGACCCAGAAGTTTTAGCCTCCCTGCTAGCATGCCCACCGCCTCCCATGTCTGAGGCTGCGAGGAGGTCAAGTCCAGTGCACAACGCAGGTTACAAATAGGGGAGGTTTACCACATGCTAATTCAACCAATGTAAGATGTGTCTTAAACCATGTAAAGATCATAGTAAGAGTGGACATTAAGCGTGTTGAAACGTGAACCTACGCCAAGTCATACGCAGAGATTGATCCATTTGGCTCATACTGCACCATGTATGCTCACCTTCCATAGATACGGTATAATACACTAATACAAATGTACTGATGAATGTAGTGGTTTATGTATGAATGTAGTGAAACGAATGTTTCTGTGTGGTTTTAGCTAGCTCAGAAAATATCATGAGTAACAAAATGGCAGACAAGTAACCAGTATCATAATTAGCTGAATTAATTAATACCACAACATGTTCTTGTCTCATCTTTTTTTATTTAACATCAAAGTGGTCTTAATGACAGATGGGTTTACCCTAAGCATGATATTACATGCGATTAAATGTGTACATGGATGGCTCATTTATCACACACACAGATGTGATTTACCCAATAGCAGTTTCTCTATTCTGTATAGTATATACAGGGAGATAACTGCTACCATGGAATGCACTAATGACCTCGGGGGTATTAGTTATCTTGCGTTTTTACTGAGTGAATTTTAGGAAAACATAAATGTGTGCAGTAATGCAAACTCCAAGAAAGAAAGCGTATCAGCTCAAAGCTGTGAATGTTTAATGAGATCAGCAGTGTGCCGCTGTGGTCGTAAACACTTATCTGTTTTTGCAGTCGTGTCAAGTCAGTTCAGCACACCATGTCCACGGCTTCAGTTCAGAACAGAGAAAGGACCCGGAGAGAGGGCAGTCACAGGGAAAGTGCATAGAGTTGCGGTTTACACACTGAAGAAATCAAATAGCGTCCCTGTCTTTCACATCTCAATATTGAATGGTTGACTGAATGACAAAACTCTATATGTGTAAGAATACGTGTGGAATAGAGCAGGCGACAGGCACAGTCTGTTTCAATGGTAGGACCGTTTCTCTGGGTCATATCAGGATCTCAAATATACTGTGACATTCAAGATCCCCTAATTCTTAAAAACCCAATTGGATTTGCTTAAGGTGTATTTGAAAAGATTAAAGCACAGTTTTGTCAATAGCAAAAAACAATTTGGCTGATAACGCAGCAACATTGCAGCTGTTGCATTTCATTGTATCTCTGAATGCTGTAATGCTGGTCTGGCTAATACTCTACTCAGTATCAGAACTTTGCCCTGCTGTACATGTGCTCAACCCGGCGAGCCTCCAGCTGGCTGGCCAATCAGGGCAAGCAGCCAGCAAGAGATACGTCACTCAGACATGCCGGCGTAATTATTGTATCATCGCATGCGGGTCAAAGCTCAGCCAGCCACCCGCTCGGACCCCCCCTCTAGGCACCGAGTCAATGTACTATCACGTATTCTCATTCTTCAAAGAACACAGTGCTCAGTGGAATGATTAACTGCGCCCATCTACGTATTTTCTGACAGCTTAATGATTTACATTGATGGACGTATTTGCATGAGTGTCTGCAAATAATCAAAAAAGCTCTGTCTTCACACATTGCCTCACACACACGCACCTCCTTCTGTTCCGCCTCCTCATTGTCCAGCGTATATAAAAGGCTGAGGCCCTGGTCATCATGATTACATGCTTCAAGCAGGACTGCAAGCAGCAAAACAAGTCCCTCAACCTCTACCAACTCGATAGGTCTCAGACAGTAAGTTTTCTCTCTCCATCTCTTTTAATCCGTTTCTTTGCCTACAGCTGTCATTTGGGACACGATTCATCTCACAATCTCTTGGTTTCTTAGGCTTTCAGGACTCAACTTGCAATGTTAACTTATAATATTAGCCTTGCCTGCAACCAGAATGTATTGTTAAGAATTGTGTTGTTATCTTTACATTATACAAATGATATTTGTTTCTCAGGACAACCAGTTGCTGCAGATAAATGCCTACTAACTGAATGAATCTGCATTGGTGTCAGGGGGAACTTGAACATTAAATATCAGTGAGACAAGATAATTACACAACCACTGGAGGAAAGATGTCTCCTTCTCTCCATAATTTGTTGTCTTTCTAGCTCCGTCTCCTTTTCTGTCTTAATTGCGGTCAACCATTGCAGGTTGTTTTGCCCCCTCCTATTTCTCCTTCTAACTGCCTATTCTCCCGTTTTGTTTTTCAGCTCTCTTCACAGAGGCATTCTTGGCCATTAATTGGTAGCAGGAAAACCAGTAATCCAGTGCCATGCCACCTCAACACCCGTCTCAGAGCCCGTCTGGTCCTCGCATTGTGCAGGGAGACCTGGCATCCCTGGCCCCGGCTGTAAGGGAGTTCATTGAGAGCAGCGTAGCGCTGTGCCAACCCGAGTGCCTGCATGTCTGTGACGGCACAGGGGAAGAGAACCACACTCTTCTCACCCAGATGGAAGAGCAGGGAATGATCAAGAAGCTCCGGAAGTACGAGGACTGGTGAGTTGGGGATCGCCAGTGTTCAAATAACGGTGTTAGCGCAATGGAATCAGTCTGAATACAGTCTAAGGATACTCATCTACAACTGTAGAAATTCAGTCTGAACACAGCCTACTAGGCTTTATTTATTGCACATATATATTGCATATACAGTACCAGTCAAAAGTTTGGACACACCTTTAATTTTTTTGAGAAGTGTTTTCATTACTTTTATTATTTTCTACATTGTAGATTAATACTGAAGACATTTTAACTATGAAAGAACACATATGGAATGATGTAAAAAAAGTGTTATCTACCATGTAGAAAATAATAAAAGTAAAGAAAACACTTCTCAAAAAATGAGAAGGTGTGTCCAAACTTTTGACTGGTACTGTACATATGTTATATTACATCATACGGTAATACATTACTATATCTGGAACGTTAGCAGTCATTGTTAAACGGGGATTTTTATTCAAATGTTGTGCTGGGCATGTCCTCAGCTGGCTGGTGCGAACAGACCCCAGGGACGTGGCACGGGTGGAGAGCAGGACGGTCATCGTGACCCAGGAGCAGAGGGACGCCGTGCCCTGTCCTGTGGGCGGAGGTGTGTCTCAGCTCGGGCGCTGGATGAGCCCTAAGGAGTTCGATAAAGCCTCCGCTCAGAGATTTCCTGGCTGCATGAAAGGTACTGGAACGTTCTACTCATCCTTCAACTTGCACAATTTGTAAAATAATAATAGTAAAATTCAACTTCGGTACACTTGAAAAGAGATTCAAGAGGACACATGAAAAGATATCTTTATCTGTTTGTTTGTTTGTTTGTGTGCTCTCTTTTTTGAGTGCAGGTCGCACCATGTATGTGATCCCCTTCAGCATGGGCCCCGTGGGATCTCCGCTCTCCAAGATCGGCGTGGAGCTGACGGACTCCCCGTACGTGGTGGCCAGCATGCGTGTGATGACCCGCATGGGGAAGGCGGTCCTGACGGAGCTGGGCCAGGGAGAGTTCGTGCGCTGTCTGCACTCCGTGGGTTGCCCCCTTCCACTCAAGAGTGCGTATCTGTCACATGACTCATCTGTCACTTCATTTTTTGAACAAATTCATTACTAAAAAACTGCAATTACTTCATAAAAAAAATGTGCCTTACATCCGTATTACATCATAGACTTCTAACATTATTAATTAGTGTTGATAAAGTGAGCTTATCATTTCTCTTCATCTCTCTCTCTCTCAGATCCTCTGGTAAATAACTGGCCTTGTAACCCCGACCTGACGTTGATAGCTCACATCCCAGACCGAAGACAGATTGTATCATTCGGGAGTGGCTACGGAGGGAACTCCCTTCTGGGGAAGAAGTGTTTTGCCCTCCGCATCGCCTCCCGCATTGCAAAGGAAGAAGGCTGGTTGGCTGAACACATGCTGGTCAGTCAACATACACAAGCAGAATACTCATTTTTAACACCAAAAAAGCACACCAATCTGTACACCAATACAAAGCCAGAGCTTGGTCCAACTAACTGGCGTGTGCATGTGTTTTTAGATCCTTGGTATCACAAACCCTGCTGGGCAAAAGAAGTATATGGCAGCTGCATTCCCAAGTGCCTGTGGTAAAACCAACTTGGCTATGCTCAGTCCCACGCTGCCTGGTTGGAAGGTGGAGTGTGTGGGGGATGACATTGCCTGGATGAAGTTTGATTCTGAAGGTGAGCATATTGTACAGTGTGTGTTATGACCGTGACATTTTAAATGGATCCACGAAATTAAACATGTAAAGCTGAAATACTGAATCCGGCTATTTTAAATGCAAGGCAGTTGGTAATCTTAAGGCTTAACTATAGACATTTTGAAATTAAATGTACCAGTCTGTAGGCCATCTTGCTCCTCCATTTTACTCAGCATTGCATGAACACCAAGTGTAGGAAGGTCTGTACATGCAGACAAGGATTCAAAGATTGAGTGCCTAGAAGACAAACTGTCAAATGACTTCCAAACTCACTGACGTTGCATGTGTTTGTTTTCCCTAAAGGAAACTTGCGAGCCATAAATCCAGAGAATGGTTTTTTTGGGGTTGCCCCGGGAACCTCTGGAAAGACCAATCCCAATGCCATGGCAACCATCTGTAAGAACACCATTTTCACAAACGTAGCAGAGACAAGCGATGGGGGGGTGTTCTGGGAGGGTATGGGCCAAACCCTGCCTGAAGGGGTATCCGTCACGTCCTGGAAAAACAAACCCTGGACAGAGGAGGACAGTGAGTCATCTTCATCTCTCTGTCATTCTCTCAATCATTTCTCTATGACTTTCTCTCTTTCATTCTCTCATTCTCTCAATCATTTCTCTATGCCTCTCTCTCTTTCATTCTCTCACTCTTTCACAGTCATTTCTCTCCGTCATTCTCTCACTCTTTCAATCATTTCTCTCTTTCATTCTCTCACTCTTTCACAGTCATTTCTCCCTTTCATTCTCTCACTCTTTCTTCATACCCATTTCCCCCGCCTCTCCGCTGGACTCCTCATTGTTACGACACCCCCCCACACACACATGCTCCTTTTCCTTTGGCTCAGTTCTTCTCTCTGTCCTCCTCAGGTGGAGATGAGCCCAGCGCCCATCCAAACTCGCGCTTCTGCACCCCCGCTCAACAGTGCCCCATCATCGACCCGCTGTGGGAGTCCCCTGAAGGGGTACCTATAGAGGCCATCATCTTTGGCGGTAGGAGACCTGAAGGTGAGTTTTCCCCTCTATTGCATACCCACACGAACGGACACGTTCCCCACAAAGCTTCACACACACACATGTACTTTATTCACTCAGTGCCTAAGCATTGCTTCCTTTCTGCAGGTGTTCCTCTAGTGTATGAGGCCTTTAACTGGCAGCATGGTGTGTTTGTGGGCGCTGCCATGAGATCTGAGGCCACTGCTGCGGCTGAGTACAGAGGTGAGCCTTCCTCTCGTGGTTCACAGTTCAAAGTTCAAAGTACTTTATTTGTCATTGTCACAAAAACAACGAGACAGTAGAGGCAGCAACAGACAGCTAAAAATGTAGGTTGCTGTGGACATTAACTGCCACAGCTAAATAATAATAAATAACAATCAATGAATAGATAAATAAATATCCCTGAGTAAATAAAAAAATATATATATATACATTGAGGTGCATCAATAGTTGCAGGGTGGAGTGTTAAGAGTGCAGTCTATATAGCCTTCCTCTCATGGTTCACAGCACACACTAAAAATATACTCTATTGAGGCTATGTAGCTGTAGCAAACAGATGAATGTTGAAGCAAACACATACGCATACCCTCTCTGATTGTGTTGTATGTGTATCCATCATCAGGAAAGGTGATCATGCATGACCCCTTTGCCATGCGTCCCTTCTTTGGCTACAACTTTGGCGATTACTTGGCCCACTGGCTGAGCATGGCTCGGCGCCCCGATGCCAAGCTTCCCAAGATCTTCCACGTCAACTGGTTCAGAAAGAGCCCCACCGGAGGTTTCCTCTGGCCGGGCTTCGGCGAGAACGTCCGCGTGCTCGAATGGATGTTCCGTCGGCTCAACGGAGAGTCCGGGGCGATACCTTCTGCCGTCGGCTATCTCCCCGCCCCCGGCGCTCTCAACCTGTCTGGCCTACAGGAGGCGTTGGATCTGGATCAGCTGTTCCATCTCTCCAGAGAGTTCTGGGAGAAGGAAGTTGAGGACATCCGATCTTATTTCCACAAAGAGGTGAACGATGACCTGCCAAAAGAGGTACGGATGGAGCTGGAACAACTGGCGAGAAGAGTACAACGCTTGTGAACGACAGACAATTTCTTAGCATTGTTAATCCACTGTAGCTTTAAATGCCTTTCAAAAACCCTTATATTTAGAATGTTAGTTCATCTGAGCACAGAATCTGTAAAACTGTTTGGATTCAACATACCGGACATTTTATGACACGCTAACGCTCTCACACATCTGTTCTGTTAGCGTTCAATCACTTTGTCAATCTGAGATGTTTATCGCTTGAAAAGGCTTTCTTTTTTGAAAATCTTGTTATTTAATGACATAACTTATTGACTCACAATTGCAAACTGTTATTTGTATGGTGATTATGTTATTCTTAGTTACAGCAATATTCTAGTACTGTTCAAGATGCCTTTGTACCTCATAATAAGAAATGTTATTACTATCAGCTTTTGTACATGTATTTGTTTTGTTTCATACTTGTTTTGTTTTTTCATGTCCAATAAGTAAGAGATCTGAATAAATATGTCAAGGAACTCCATCTCATCACCTGAGAATTGTGGGCAATATTACTTTGTGTACCGGTATATGTATACGGTATTGGTGTCTCAGGAATATCATAGTATCTGAATATTTACTTTGGATTGGACATTCTTTTGAGCTGTCCAATTTGTACATATTTGGAGAAGTAAGATGTAGAAGTAATTACACACTTTCTTCAAAAAGCAGAAAGCAGCTTTGTGAGGTGCGTCTGAGGCTTATGTAAGGGATCATGTCTAGTCTGCTGGTCCTTCTTGAAAAACATATCCTCAGAATCAGAATCAGAATCAGGTTTTATTGGCCAAGTAAGTTTGCACAAACAAGGAATTTGACTTGGTAAAGTGACTCTCAGTGTGCTTACACAAAATATACAACACAATACAATACAATACAATACAAACAAACAAACAGTGCAACAGTGCAATGGACTAAGGAGTTTAAAAAAGTATGTACAAGGCGGAATGGCTATATACAGTAGCTGTGAAATGTTGCACAACAGTAGTGCAAGTAGTGCCTGACTGGATGAACAGGATTAATTAACTAACAAAGATCTGGAAAGGCCAGTTTATAAAAGGTAATTGGAAAGATCCCAGATAGGATATTGAGTGGAGGGGCTGTTCCAAGAGTTTAGGGGCCAAAACTGGGAATGAACGGTCCCCCAGGAACAGCCAGCTGACTTTGATTAAGAGATCTGAGAATCTAGGGAATGGGTGGTCCTTTCCGCCACCTACACAATCACTTGGCAAAGTACGTGTGAATTGGGAAAAATTGGAAAAGAAAGAGTGAACAAAATCCCTTTTACATTTGAATGAAAATGCGGTAGTCCAAATCCAAATATGCAATCAATCAAATTAGTATGTATAGAAAATGCAATCGCACTGCATTCCTGGTGTGATGCAAATACGGAGCGAACATAAAATGAACAGTAAAAATTATACATCCATAGAATGGGATTAATTAAAATGATAATATAGATAAGAGAAAAAGTTTTCAAAAGAAGTTAGCTGACGTTTACAAAGTGAGTTGCTTTGGTCTGATATTGCTGCCTGTGGCATGTAGGATAGAGTAGTGTCTAAAACAGTGGTTCTTAACCTTACTGGAGGTACTGAACCCTGGAAGCTTCATCAGTGCATTCACCGAACCCTTCGTAATTGGAAAAATAAAATATGATTTCTCAAAACATAGGTATATAAAAACGGCCCGACATTGCTAGTGTGAACCGGTCTATACTGTGTGTGTCTTGACCTCTGCCGAACCCCTGAGAGTGACTCAACGAACCCCTGGGGTTCGATCGAACCCAGGTTAAGAACCACTGATCTAAAATATCTTCATGACATGCCGGGAGAGACAGAGCTGAGTGTGCAACACAGGCTATTTGAGTTGCTGAGCTGATAAGCTATTGAACCACATTGGCTATTTCTGTGCGTGTGTAACACACGTCATACACACTGTTACACAAGCACGAGTAGTAGGTACACATGTTGAGATCATGCAAAAACAACCCAAAGTCCACTCTAAACATGTGTGCCTTGTACCACTTTGGACAGAGTCACAACTGTTGTCTAACTTGAGCCTGTCTGTACCAATCACTTGAGTAGTAGACCTATATCTGTAGAATGTGTAAGGCTGTAGAATTAGATAAGCTATCTAGATAAGCTATCTATACCCAATCAACATCAGCATAGCAAAGCTAAAATAGCAGGCTGGTCAACAGCATAGCAAGCCAAAAACATTACATAAAACTTATACAACATACAGACTATCAAGTGTGATAGTAAGAAATATATTTAAACCTTACTCATCCATTTCCTCATAGTTCATCAAGATCAAGCTCTTACACTGTCTCATTGTCCTTGGATTTTAAAAACTTGGTAAGAAAAAAGACTCCAGTTCTCTCTATATCTCCGTTACCCCCCAATGTGACAGTCGTTCTGCAACCGCACACACTCCTGCCCCGTGTTTGCGACCGCTAGCGCACACAAACACGCATGGATTTGAACACACACGCACACAAACAAACACACAACTGACTGCACAGACTTCTAAAGGAGAGACGAGAGAGAGTGCAGGTCCTGTATACCTGTCAAGTTAACCTAAGTGAAATCCATCAGGTCAGCGATTGACATCCGTGAGCCATCCCAACATTTGGAGGTCTGCTATTTCTATATAATAACCGCTGCAAAAAATGGGCAACAGGAGAAACAAAATGACCTAAATATATAATGAACTAGCAATTGGTCAGGTAGGAAGAGAACCGTTCAAGGGCTGTACCGGAAATGCTTCAAACTATTTCAATCCCAAAGCTTCAATCTATTCATCAACACAGCATGGTCAATGGTGCTGACCGATCAAGCATCAAGTGGTATCAGCACAGAACATTCTTCTGAATCATGAAGGCTATGAAGAGGTCGTGTCTGTTTCGTTTCATTACTGTCTCGTTGAATTAGGCTCACGACACCTCCAGAAGGCTCAACAGCAGTGATGTCTGGTGACCTCCTCCCCTCCATACTCATGACCAGGGACCCATGAGCTCAGGGGGCCCCTAGGCCAGAGCCTCTGTGTGAAGTCGCTGTTATGTATCTCTTATTTGTGGTTGAAAAAGGTGTATTTTATTAATTTGCTAATGGCTTTAATTGAGTGTACCTGTGCTGTGTTAGAAAAAGCTATATTCGACAGTGATCAAGCATGACTTTTTTGGGACAACTAAAGATACCTTATGCTATATTTGCCCTCAAAATGGCAAACCTGTCTCTGTCATGGTTTGTATCATTTTTAGGGGGAAATCGTCAGTAGCAATCTATAACAAAATGATATGCTTATCGTACATACACTATAGAAACTATTAAAAAACCGATTCAATTAAATGAATAATTTCTTATTTTCTTTGTTATTTTTGTCATATACAGATATGCAATGATGATTGCTGGGTAATATGTATCTTGTTGTCCAATGTCAAGTCTCTATTTGATCATGTGATGAGACGATACGATATAGTTAGTTTAGGCGCAGAATCTGAAAGTCAAGACCTAAAAGCAGGCACAGTAGGCTACACCTGCCGAACGACGCCTTTCAAACATAAAAGAGGTGATGCATGATTTGCTTTTTCAATGGACAGGATAGCCAGCCCATTCAGCCTCTCCTGCCCCATGCTGCCCCTCATGTAGGTCTTAATCAGTTTCAATTTGGAAAAGAATCACTCGGCTGTTGTCCTGTCACATGTAATGTCAGAAACAATAGCAGGGCAGTGCACACCTCACCGAAGGTGGATGTTACGGAGTAAACTTTGACCTGTTTACTTTCCCAATACAATAGCCAAAGTATCTAATTCGACCGTATTTGGTTGTGTTTGTGTTTGTGTGTGCGTGTGCGTGTGCGTGCGTGTGTCCCGTCCAGGCAGGCTCATGATAGCCTAGGGCAGGGGTCTCAAACTCCCGGCCCGCCAATCGATTTCATGCAGCCGGCCACTTGATATCAAGTTTTATTATACGGCTCCTCAGAATGTTGCAAAAAGTCATTATCGGAAAATAAATCTAGCTGTGTGTCAAAAGCAAAAGTTTCAGTGCGTATTCTGTGGCTCTGGACGAGAGCACTTACATAAATGATAATGCTCAGCTCGCGATTTTTTAACAACCAGTTTGAACTGACAGAGGAATTACTTTGTGTAAAAACAATGCAAGGCCGTACCACAGCTAAGGATGTATTTCAGCAACTGTGTGACATAATTGAGCATGCTGGTCTGTCATGGAAGTGGCTCCGAGGAGTAACAATAGACGGACGTCACACCATCAATGATCAGCATATTAGTAGAATATTAATTTTAGATCACTATAAATGGAAAGATTTTGACGGACAAATGAAATGATACACTTGAAATATATTTATTATAAATACATTTATTTGATCAAATTAAATACTTCTGATTTTTGCTGAACCTTTATTCAGTTTTCTGCCTTGTTTTGTTTGTTTGCAGCCTTGTTGCAAACTATACAAAAGTGGTGCAGTACAGCATTTGCTTTGAAATGTGCATGTATGAAGGAAAAACATAGATTTGTCGATAAAGATATTATCCCACTATTACTGCTGTATATGTAAGTCATGGGCTATCAATGAGACAAAGTGACCCAAACATGCAACTATAACATGTGTATAATTTTGTCCAGAATTCAGTGGGGGGTGGGTGTAACAGAGTTGAAATGAACCTAACTTTAGATTAAGTGAATTCAAACAAAATTTGTATTTCACATACCATTGTGATCCAATGTATTTTTTATGTTCTATGTGAAACCTGGAAATGTCCTAAATACTATACTGCATTCACTAATGTTCAATATGAGGCTGCGCGACTGCTTGTTTATTTTCTTTCACTTTAACGCATTTTGGGCGTTTGCGCTACCCGTACCTTAGAGCTAGTCTATCCCTGTTGGAGGTAAGCCGGCTTTGGGAGTGCTCTGTGAATAATTTGATATTTTAATAAATTAACATGTTTTACTTACTAACTATTAATTGTATATAAATGTATATAAGTTGCACTAGTGGACGCTCTAGCAAACTAACGATAGGAAGTGATTTGTAGAGGTTGTTAGGGAGAGCATTGTCCTGAGTTTGGTTTTGTGCTTTTTCAGACGTATGTATACAGTCGCGTTTGCAGCAAAGATTTTGAGGATTAATTGTTTCTATGTGAATGCAGGCAATAAAAGCCACTGTGAAGAACCCCTGGTCCGATTCTCTGTCATTGATATACACAAGAGTGAAGGTCGTTACATTAGCTAACAAATCCTTTCTGGTTAATGATCTGATAATTGACAGGAAGTTGCATTGTATGTTCTTAGTTGAAACTTGGATAACGAACAGTAATGACGTAGCATCACTGATAGAGGCTTGTCCCCCAAACTATTTTATCAGTCAGTCAGAGAAAACAAGAAGGGAGGAGGGATTGCAGCCATTTTCTCTGCACAGTATGTGTGCAGAGCAGTGGCGGCTCCTGAAAAAACTCTCAGGGGGGGCAATTTTTTCTATAATGATTAAGGCGACCCATTCAGTAGGTACATTAAGTTAGCTGATTAACTCATACAGCACTACCTTTTTGTCCACTATTGGCATTCACACAACAGTAATATGTCCCCTCTTGCTACATAGCTAGAGTAGCAAGTTACAGGTGGAAAGCCATGGAAGAAAGTTGCATCCAGGAGCCTTCATAAGCAAACATGATGTGGCTCCACATTAAATTATCCCACTTTTTCATTATCCACGTGTTTCAAATGTTGTATGATGTAACATAGCTTAACAGGACACATGATATGTCCAGTTACATCATAAAGAAGGGGTAACATAAGTCAAAAGCAACAATATTTATTGACTGATCTTGAAAGTATTGGCTTACAAAAGCAAAATAAGTCATCACATAAAAAATTATTCAGTGTTAGTGCAAGAAGCGAACTGTGAAACACACTGTAAAACCTATGAAAAGTGACATTGGTATATGAAATACAGACCGCATTAGCCACTTCACGACCGCGATTTTCTTTCATTCCAATTCTTGGATGTAGGATTTCCCTCCCTTTGTAGAAACCTGTTGAATGGATACATTTGGTCTAGGAAGTCCTTTGTTTTGTTGTCAATTTATCTTCATTAGTACGCCGACTAAAAAGGAGTTTCTGTCAAAGAGCGAATCGAGTTCTTGCACTGGACAGGGCAGCCATCTTGACAGAATATGCCTCCGTCGAAGCTGTATGACGTTCGTATAGGCTTTTACGTCCACTACTTATGACAAGACCAGGAGGGGCGAGCCCTCCCGGAAGCCATAGAGAATGCATTGAGAGCTCTGTTTTGTGAAAAAAATGGATTTAACATGGGAGTCAATGGGAGAGGTCTGGGGCGATTTTCATTTCGCCCCAAATCGCCCCAGAAGGGGTGGTGCCATTTGAAGCACGACTTTAGGCTGACTGAACAACTGTTACCTGATTCGACAATGACATACAGAGGCAGATCAGACGGTCTAGTGGTAGAATCCGACAGAAAAAAATTATTACATTTAAATTTACATGTCATTTACGCGACTTACAAGGATATTGCGTTTATACATAAGGAGTTTTTTTTTTTTTTTTTTTTTTTTCCCCTAGGCAGTGCGTCGCCCCAATCGCCCTTATGGACGAGCCGCCCCTGGTGCAGAGACATTGACCTGGGGGAATTTAGATCATTTGAATACCTTGCTCTTGAGCTCAAAGCAGAATTATCAGTGCTCATCATTACAGTATATCGGCCACCAAAATATTCATCACTATTTCTGCAGGAATTCTCAGAGCTGATCTCACTTGGTATCACTAGATATGATAGATTGATCCTAAATGGAGATCTGAATATTCATGTTAATAAGAAGAATGACTCCAAAGCTATGGAGTTCATGAATCTACTGGACAGCTTTAAACTTACCCAACATGTAAATGAAGCCACACATCAACATGGTAACACTCTAGACTCAGTAATAACAACAGGGTTAAACATTGATAATGTTTCAGTATGTGAACTACCTATCTCTGACCATCACTGTGTGTTTTTTGATGCCAACCTAATCTTAACTAAAAAAAGACTAAAAGGGAATTTTTGGTTCAAAAGCGATTCATAGATGATAAGGCTGAAGCAAATTTCACTAATATAATGAGATCGTATGAGCCATACAGTTATGACTGCTCCTTAAATGACATGGTTGAAGATTTCAGCATTCCCTTGTCATCTGCTTTAGATACTGTTGCTCCACTAAAGACTAAGAAGAGGTCAAATGACAGAATCTCCCCTTGGTTAAACAATATTAATGTTAATGAGAGTAAGTGAATCTGTCGGGCAGCTGAAAGGAAATGGAGGAAAACTAGACTCACAGTTCACTTCAATATATACAAAGAGTCAATAACTGCCTATAACAAAGCAATACGTATGGCAAGAAAGGATTACTTTTCCAAGGTTATTACAGAGAATGCTGGAAATTCTAGAATATTATTCTCCACTATCGACCAGCTACTCCACACTGCCCCTACTCCACCGCAGTCCTCCGCATCAAAATGTGAAGAACTCGCACTGTTCTTCAATAACAAGATAACTTCAATTAGAGCCAGTATTATTTCTGATGTAAACGCAGATGGCCTCAGAAAACACTGTAAAAAAGATGCAACCATGGGAAATTTCACCTGCATCACATTGGTGGATCTTTGTAAGACTGTCACTGAGTGCAATTCCTCCACCTCATGTATTGACCCTGTAACTACAGCATTTTTTAACCGGGTGTTTGACAGTGTTTCAAGTCATGTCCTGAAGATTATAAATACATCTCTTCAAACTGGCATCTTCCCAGATGCCTTCAAAACAGCTGTTGTAAAACCCTTACTAAAAAAACCCAACCTAGATGGTAATGCACTGATCAACTATAGGCCGATTTCCAATCTTCCATTCATTAGTAAAGTACTTGAAAAGATAGTTTCAGTGCAAATAAACTCCTTTCTCAAAGAAAACAATATCCTGGAGAAATTTCAATCAGGCTTTAGAACATGCCACAGCACTGAAACTGCTCTTACTAAAGTAATCAGTGACCTCAGACTAAATTTGGATGCAAATAAGGTCTCAATCTTGGTCCTCTTAGACCTAAGTGCAGCATTTGATACTATTGATCATGACATCCTAATTCATCGTCTTGAAAAGTTAGTGGGGCTTTCTGACTGTATTAAACTGGTTCAGAACATACATCAAAGGGAGAAAGTTTTATGTCAGGCTTGGAGATCATGTGTCTAAGAAACATGACATCTGCTTTGGGGTTGCACAAGGGAGCTGCCTTGGTCCATTATTATTCTCACTGTACATGCTGCCACTTGGGGACATCATTAGAGAACACAATGTATGTTTCCATAGTTATGCTGATGACACGCAACTGTACATCTCTGCTGAGCCAAATGATGCTGCAGCAATAAACTCCATTACTACCTGTCTTTTGGCGATAAATAAGTGGATGAGCAATAATTTCTTAAAGTTAAATGAGGACAAAACTGAGATCCTACAAGTCGGCCCTAAAACAAAAAGAGAAATGCTGTTTAATAATTTGGGGAAATTAACTCCCTTGATTAAATCGGAGGTTACAAGTCTTGGTGTTATTTTAGATTCAGATTTAAGCTTCAAGTCACATTAACAAGGTGACGAAAACATAATTTTTCCACCTTAAAAACATAGCTAAAGTCCTGCCATTTATAAATCAAAAAGATGCTGAAAAACTGATTCATGCCTTTATTTCAAGCCGTCTTGATTATTGTAATGCAATCCTTACTGGCCTCCAAAAAAAAACAACTGAGAGACTTCAGCTCATTCAAAACTCTGCAGCTCGGCTATTAACCAGAACCAAGAGGAGAGAGCACATTAGTCCAGTTTTAGCTGCTCTGCACTGGCTTCCAGTAACTTTTAGAATTGACTTTAAGGTCCTTCTCCTAATATACAAAGCCCTTAATGGGCTAGGACCAAGTTACATTGCAAACTCCCTAGTCAAATAATTGCCCTCAAGAACACTGCGATCATCGAATGCTGGTTTATTGGAGGTTCCCAGCAAAAGCCGTAAGAAAATCGGGGACGCAGCATTTGTCAATTACGCCCCAGTGCTATGGAACATACTGCCTATAGACATCAGGGAAGCCAGCTCGCTTAACATTTTTTTTTGCACTATATCTGAGTTATGTTTCTTTGATGTCTATTTTTATGTGCATGTAATTTCTTTGTCCATATTATGTATTTGCTGTAAAGCACTTTGAGCTGCATTCTTTTGCATGAAAGGTGCTATATAAATAAAGTTTTATTATTATTATTATTATTATTATTATTCATTCATTCATTCATTGCAATAACACACATCACATCTGCTACTGACTCCGGCACAGATTCAAATCATGATCACAAGCTCATCATTCATTCAGATCATTTAAATAAAACAATTAAAACACCTTAATAATAAATGCATACAATGTTAGAGAGAGTGTAATGTCATTATTATTGCTATAACATGCTGTTCTCTATGCAAAAGAGAGATACATGAAGTATTTTTTCATATCAGATCACCCTGATATTAGTAGTGCAAATTCGTTAGTAAGAAAAACTGAAAATATAATGGATACACAAGTACAAGTCTTTATTTCATTAGAATTCATTAACAAAATACATACCCTTAAAGTACCCCCATGACCAATAAAACACCAGTAACTCGGGAATAAGGAAATTAGTTTTAAGCCGTTCTGACATTACAGGGAAGGCTATTCTAGATTTTAGGGTCCAAAATGGCAAAGGAGAAATCACCCTTGGCTTTTAGTCTGAACTCTGGAACAGCCTGCAGACCCTGATGAGTGATCTCACAGGAGTATAGGGGGTGGAGAAGCTCTGATATATAATTTGATGCCACGCCATGGAGTGCTTTATACATAATCCCCCAAACCTTGAAATTCATGCAAAAACATACTGGAAGCTTGAGGAGAGACACTACCATTGGATACATATGCTCAGACCTGTGAGTTCTTTTTAAAAGCCTGGCTGCTGAATTCTCCACCACCTGAAGTTGAGCAAAGCAATGCTGATTTAACCAAGTAAACAGAGCATGACAGTAGTCCCGATGTGTAGAAATAAAAACATAATGTTTCTGTCCATTCTTCTTCCATCCCTGTGTAGAGTTCATCATTTTCTATGGGTCTTCATGTGCACGGTTAAAGAGTACTGATACCGTAAGGCTTTCCCACACTCTGGACAGTTGTATGGCCGCTCGCCTGTGTGGATACGCTGGTGTTTCTCTAGTGTACACCGGCGGTGGAAGCTGTTTCCACACAAAGTACAAACAAAAGGCTTGATGTTAGAGTGGAGCATAATGTGCTTGTTCCTGTCATGGATATCGCCGAAGCGTTTCTCACACAGGTGGCAAGCAAACCGCCTTTCCTGTGTGTGCCGGCGCATGTGGCTTCGGAGGCCGGAGGCGCTTGTAAAGGTCTTGTCACACACGCTACAGGGGCATGTCTGCATTTTGGCTGGCTTTCTGGCCGGCTTTTTTTGACCTGTGTGAATCCTTGTGTGGTCTTTTAGCTTGTCGGAGCGAGCAAACGCTTCCCCACAGGTGGGGCAGATAAACGGCTTCTCCCCGGTGTGTATCAGCATGTGAGTCCGCAAACAGCGGGAGTTAGCGTAGATATTACCACAAAGCGAGCAGACGTGCTGGGTCGAGCTTTTTGGTTTGGTCTTTGCTTCACAGGTTTTATTTCTTCTGCCTTTACAAGGTTCTTTCTCACTGTGTTGTCGTTGTTTCACGTGTTTCTTTTGCACTTGGCTTCTATACCTCAGAGGATGGCAAACACGGCCTTCCTGATTTAATCCTTCAGGCTCATTAAGCACCAACACCTCAGAATTGTTGTGGTGATCTTTTGCTTGTGGTGTTGGATACAGCACACTTTCTTCTGAGAATACACCTAGACTGTCTTCTGAGTGTTCTGGAATATCATGGTTGTGTGCCTGCTCATTCTCAGGTTTGACCAAACAGTCTTTGAATGGGTCCACAATCGTCTCAGCAACCTCAAAAGAAATAGGTTCATCAGTTGACAGTTCAGACTTAATCTCAGACTTAATCTCTAATTTGAGGTTCAAAAGATCAAACTTCATCTTCTGATCATCTAGACTGATTTCAGATTCTCTCGAGGGCAACTCAAGTGAGAGAAAAGATGGATCTAAATCTGGCTCTGGTTTAACACTGATGGGAACCACAATACGTTCAGCTGCCTTAGGATCCGAACATGCTGTGATGTTACATTCACCTTTACACACAAGTCTTGGTTGTGGTGATGAGATTGAGGCGCTATGGCTGTGTGGCTGCTTCATCATTTCCACTTGATGTCCACACGTAGCATGAACCACTTTTCTAGGTTTGGTTTGTAATACCTGTATTCATTTCCTTCGATTACAGTGTGCAATCTTGGCAGTGGTGCACTCCTCCACACCCTGATGTTGGTTCAGCTTCAGTATAAAATAGGGGGATATTGAATGAATAAATCCCAAAAGGACTGTATGCTGATTACTTGAAATAGGTAAGAACAAGTATAGATGCCAAAGTTCCAATGATGACAGGGTTTATTGCACACACACACAACGTGAAAACATGAAGGGATGGTGAACATGAACTGAATGATGACAGTGTAATGAATGATCCGTGAAATGAACAATGATCCGTGTAATGAATGCTAGAATTATCCGTGTAAAGGACTTCTAACACACATGAATCCAACTGGATGATACTGAAGACCGTGAACTGACTGATAGAATCCGTGGTTTCTATGGAAATAATATATAACAAATATACACAAATGTTAACAATTAAATACGATAACGAGGAAACAGTATATACAAACGGTGATTATGATGGCTATGATATAAATACGGATCTGTCCCTTTAATACCGTGCTGCGTAACGGTGGACATTCCAGTATCTCCGTTACCAACGGTAAATCTTCAAAGTAGCAGTAACATGAATGAGATATGACAAGACAGTGAATGATTACAATACTAAATGACTAACAGATATTATCTACACTGATATGAAACATACTAAATCGCTAAATGACACATAACAATGAACACTCACTATCTCAATGACGCACGGTATGAATGTCTCTGATCGTGATATTGTCCAAAGCACTCCTTGATGATGACTTCTCCAACTCCGTTTGACTCGGCCCACAAAATGGCCATGAGGAGGGTCTGCCTTATATAGTGGAGAGGGGGAGTGAGAAACACGTTCAGGCATGTCTTGTGTTTATTTCTGTACGGCTGTTTACCCGAACTACCTATCTAATATTAGCCTATATATCTCCTAATATGAGCTCTTTGTGAGCGTTATCCCCTCATCAGGGTTGTGTCTCCAAGGGTGCCTGGTGGGGCCCCTGCAAAGTCAATTATCTCCTTTTTTTTAGTTTGTATATCTTTCTCAGCTGTTCAGCCTATGTAATTGTTAAACAAGGCCTTTCATACTGCTGAATCAATCCATGTATCTCTAGTTTAAGAAAATATGCTACACACTTTTTTTGAATGGGCCACAATTAGTGATGGGCAAATGAAGCTTTGGTGAAGCATTGAACCATTAGGCACATTGTTTCAAAAATCGGTTCATTACTTGAAGCTTCAGTAACAGTGACCTCTCCTGGTGATGTGCCAAGGCTGCAACTAAATTAGCCCAGCTAGACAGTGGCACGAATCTTTAAAAGAATGACAATCTAGTGTGCACGCACCAAATCAGTTTAAGGTATGAAGCACGTTCCGGCGCTTCAGTGTCAGGCTGCCATCACTACCCACAATCATATCAGCAACCTCAAGATAGATGTTTACCAGTGCACAGTTCTGACAAACATTGAAAATCATGCAAAAACATACTGGAAGCTTGAGGAGAGACACTACCATTGGATACATATGCTCAGACCTGTGAGTTCTTTTTAAAAGCCTGGCTGCTGAATTCTCCACCACCTGAAGTTGAGCAAAGCAAGGCTGATTTAACCAAGTAAACAGAGCATGACAGTAGTCCCGATGTGTAGAAATAAAAACATGATTGACAAAAATGTTATCTTCCTGTCCATTCTTCTTCCATCCCTGTGTAGAGTTCATCATTCTTCAGTCTTCATGTGCATGGTTAAAGAGTATTTATACCGTAAGGCTTTCCCACACTCTGGACAGTTGTATGGCCGCTCGCCTGTGTGGATACGCTGGTGTTTCTCTAGTGTACACCGGCGGTGGAAGCTGTTTCCACACAAAGAGCATCTCGCATTGCACAGGAATTGAACCTAGGTCAGCTACTTGCTATTCAATAACACTAACCATTGAACCACTGATCACACATTGCCACACTCAAAGTCTACAGTATTGTGATAGTCAAGCCAACAGATAAAAAAAATCCTACTGGCATAGGGCATATGTGAATACCAGTGACGGGAACAACAGATACATCTCAAGATACACCTTGAACAGATTTCATATCTCAGTGTCTGAACAATGAACTGACCTAATTATCTAAACATCAATCCTGAACCCTGGTCCCCTTAGATTAGATTAGATTAGATTCAACTTTATTGTCATTGCACAGAGTACAAGTACTGAGGCAACGAAATGCAGTTTAGCATCCAACCAGAAGTGCAAAATAGCAAAAAGTGCAGAGTATGTGCATATGTAAAGTGTAATAAGTGAATAAATAGATATGTACAGTAAGAAATAGATATGCAATATGAACAATAGGAAATGGATATGCAATATGAACAGTAAGTGGGGACAAGAATAGCAGCAATTGAGGTAAGAAGTGTAGGTATGATAAGTATATGTAAAGGCACATTGTGCGCCAACAGGCTTATTTGCGTAATACAGATGACTTCACATGTCCCTAAGAAGTCTGTGAGGGCCTCGGCCATAACCACTGGCTCGCTTTTTCAGCAGCCTCAGACAACTCCTTTACAGCTCCTTTGAGTGACCGTCCTCAAAAAAACCAAACTCCACTAGAAGTGTTGTGGTTGATTTAGCTACAAAGTCTCCTCTGGTCTTGTGTGTGATTGCCAACCTCGTTCCTTCACATCCACGGGTACATGAAGCAGTTGTTGAAAGTGTACATGCTTCTGTCAGTCTGCCCCAGGGCAGCTGTGGCTACTGAGGTAGCTTACCACCACGGGTATGACTGTGTATGAATGACAACTGGACTCTGGACTCTGTAAAGCGACTTCGGGTATTTAGAGAAGCGCTATATAAGATTGAATTAATTGATTGATTGATGAAGCAGTTGTTGAAAGTGTACATGAAGCAGTTGTTGAAAGTGTACATGAAGCAGTTGTTGAAAGTGTCGTCATGTCGTCCATATAAGCTTGGATGGGAGGTTTCTGGGAGCTGTCCAGCAGCCTCTTACCACCAACAACCAATTTAGATGCCCTTTTGAAGCAGCACTAAGGAGTTTTGGGCTTGGAGCTCCCCCTAGCGGCAAAACCTGTTGAAATTTGCTTTCCTCGTTTATGACAAACTAGCGAGTCAACAACTTTGCTAACACAGTCAAACATAAAGCAAGTGCAAGAGAAGACAAAGCAGGACAGCAAATAAACTACTTACTAATCCAGCAGAAAGATGGCTAGCTCTGAATCGAAATCGCTACCCGATCCTAGTCGCGCATGCTCAGACACAAAGGACCGGGCGGCTCCAGAAATCCTACAGACCGCAGTAATTTCCCTACAGACCCCCGATGGCAATGGCGGAGAGGGCATTCTACATATTAAAAGTAATTGTAGCGGCACAATTTTTTTCAAGCTGTTATTTTAAGGTAGACATAGTGTTACTTTAAGTAAGATAACTTAAAATCTTTCGCGTGACGGTCATTTTTGTGGGTAGCATCGATGCTGACTTGAAGCTGCCCATAACCCATACATCTGTGCGCCAGCTCCCTGAGGTTCCATGGCAATGTTCCGAAAGCCCATTATTCCGACAGCCCGCTGTTCCGAAATTGTGAGCACAGCAACGTGAACCGCTATAGCCCACATGCACATCCCAATGAATCACACAATCATAAACATATAAATGCATTTATTTCACAAGCATTAACTTTAATTCAGAATAGTATTATACACACATGGCATTTGCATCGCGATGATAATAAAAATACTTGTATGATAGCCAACGCATGCATGCTTTGTCAGTGCTTGACTAGATCTGCGTAATGTCCTGCGACAATCTGCAGGTGATTTCCTTTGCATGAGTGGTAGGCCTACCCCATATTCAAAAGCAGAGTAGGCTAAGTTAACAAATATTGCCTACGAAAAGTTATATGCGTGATAGCCCGGTGGGCGTCTCTGCTCCGCTGCGCAAACTAAATGCTGTGTGTGTTTTGTGCCACTTAAAATATTTCTAAATTATGCCAGGGGACTATTTTTAGGGAATATTGAGATTTCGGAATATCTGGCTTTCGGAACACTGGGCCGTCCCCCTCCCGGACTAGAGACAAATTAAATAAAAGATGGAGGAAGAAGTCACTGATTTGCGGGTCCAGTCCAGCAACTTCCTTCACCAATGTAAGTTTTTTTTGGCTTTTTTTTCTTATTTTTTGGAAAAGTTACCGAGAAATAAACATTGTACTATGTCATAATGCCATGACTGATTAAAAAAATGTGTCTGATTTCGTTAGCGAGGTATCCGTTAGCCAGGTCGCTAACATTAGCTAGTGATTGCTAACTCGCTTGCTGACATTAGTTCAGGTATTTATCTCCAAATACAAGTTAGTTAAGAAGTGAACTGTTGTTTATGACCATCTAGAAAATGTGCATGGTAACTGTACACAAATATACTGTAAACATAATCTGCTTTAAAAAAAGATCAAGGCTAATGTTCGACATCCAACTGTCATAACTGTCAGCTGTTAACTGTCAGCTATCAGCTATCAATAGCTAGTTAGCTAGTCATCAACCCAAATCCTGTTACACCAAATTCTTAGACAGTTGTCTTGTCGTGGTTAAAATGTTTTTCATAATATTTTATTTCCATGTAGGGTCATCGTCAGATATAGCGCGTTTTATCCAGGCCAGAGGGGAGGCAGAGAGTCTTTTCACAGGACAACGCAACAGTTTGATGGAGGGGTGGAAGTAAGTATTACAAAAGTTACAGTCCAGCTACAGTAACCAGTTCAAGAAGTAGTGGCATTTACATATTCCATACAATTTGCTGTCTGTTCAGACAGGTACTCAGTTCCATTAGCCTTGCGACCGTGGTCAGCCCACTTCAGGCCAGAAAGAAGTGGGACAACCTGGAAGAAAAGTATTTGGTATGACCAGATAGTCACACATGACCTACCATTGAAATATTACACATGCACTGATCAAAAATGGACTGACAGCGGTGTGAAAAAAAAAGTATGTAGGCCTACTATGTGTATATGTGTATAAGCTACTGGATGACCTAAAAGTATCCATCTATCATCTATCTATCTATCTACTTTCATCTGTAGGAGCTGAAGTGCCCACCTATAGGGGCAGAGACAGACAACGGGGAGGACGCAGCTGCCTCGTGGCCATGGTACCCTGCCATGGATGCGCTGCTTGGCCAGAGGCACTCCATCACACCACCCGTGCTGCGTGCCTCTATGGCCTGCAGCTCCTCCATGGCAGGGCCTTATTCCACAGGTGCCATCATGTCCTCCCCACCACCGAGAGAGGAGAGGCAGGAAGGAAGGGGAAGGAAGCGGCGCTATACCATGGCTTTCCTTTTGGAGATGATGGAAAGAGGTCTGGCCCGGGAGGAGGAGCGTCAGCGGAAGGAGGAGGAGCGTCAGCAGAAGGTTGACGAAAGATTGGAAAGACTGCTGACAATTATGGAGCGACTTGCAGAGAAATAGATATATTGATAATTAAACATTTACAGCATTATGCTTTTTTTTTTTTTTTTAAGTACATATAATGATGACACAACAACAGAGTTCAGTTAAGTTAAAATAACTTTATTTTATTGGAAAAAAAAACTCCCATGTAGGAAGAAGTTTATGAGTATGTGGTTTACTCTAAGTCAGAATAACACTAGGCCTGCCATCTGTTAGCTAGCCTACACATAGCCACGCTTCTGATGTAACTTCAGCGTCTCATCTGTTGAAAGGCTAGCCTACACATAGCCAAGCTTCTGATGTAACTTCAGCGTCTCATCTGTTGAAAGGCTAGCCTACACATAGCCAAGCTTCTGATGTAACCTTAGCGTCTCATCTGTTCTATCCTTTCTCAAAGTATAGCATGACTTGTTAGCACTCAGAAACTCAACACAGCTCTATTTAATTTAGTGCAATATTTAATGGACATTCTTTTGTAGCAGCAAAACATCAATGTTCCATCAACGTATCAACCATACACAGCAACATCTTGGTAAAATGTCAAGATATGAGAATGTAGCCATAACCAAATATCTTAGTGACGATACACCATTAATCAATCAATCAATCATCAAACAGCATCAAGTTGGCAAAGAATCTAAAGATGAGCTAAATATGTTATTTGCTATTTCAACTGAACAAAGAGAGAATATGTCTATTAGTGGAAGTGAAATATAGTGTTCATAATTACCCAGATAGCAAGCATATTTGGGTCCACTGGTGGGCGTTGGTTCTGGTCTGCTCTCAGACTTCATCTTCTCTTCTCTTCATCTTTACCGTGACTGAGTGTGTGGATATTAAGAAAATCACATCAACTTTAGCAATTCCTGGAATTTGTAAATCATATCCTTGGCATAATCTATTAAAAAATATCAGCTTCTAAACAGAAGAACTAGAAGGCTCTCAAGGTGAAAAATGCCTTGGTCAATTAAAGACTAAAGTATAAATGAGTAAAGAAGAGAACTTACTCAACAGCAGGCCCCCCAGAGCTCTCCCAGCTCTGGCAGTGGTCCACAGTGGTCCACTGGCCTCTTGCTATCAGGGTGCGCTTTCAGCTGTGTATAATCACAGGTCACTGTGAATTGCTGTGTTCTCAATAATATAATATATTATATATAATATAATCCTCTTCTACTGAGGCTACCATCATGTTGCAATGTCATGTTTCTACAGTAGCCCAAAAAGGTCCATCCAAAACACAGACTCTAGAGAGAGGGCCTGCCCCTGTGTTTATGCCACCTGACGGTGGGCGTAGGTGCATGCTAAAGGAAGTGTGGGGAAGCCTATTCAGTTGGATGCAATCACCAATCTCACTGCTTGATGCTGCTCAATCCTACACAAGATTAAATGTGTTTAGATTTGTCCTTACCTATGACATTGTCCTCCAACAAATGTGTATGCTTTGGCGAAATGTTGACCTCTGCATCTGCTGTGTGGTTCACCCATTCTTTCCATTTAGAGGTCACTGGTGCATCTTTACCGCCATGAAGCGCATGCCTTTTTAGATGAATATGCCGGAAAACTGGTTTGACACTCCTCTCTTAGGTTCACTTGTCGTTGTGATAGATTGGACCAGATTCGTCAAAGATTCTGAAAAATACTATTGTCAGCGTTAATACAGGTTGTTATCATCAAAATGGACATTCTCAGAAGAAAAAGGGTTGGTGGTGAAATGTAGCTTATATTGCCAATCCTGAAGAATTGAGTTGGAGATAGAACTTTTAGATTTGAGGACATTGCCTTGTGCCTCAATACTATATTCTATTCTATTTATTCACTTACTGTACATATCTATTTATTCACTTATTACACTTTACATATGCACATACTCTGCACTTTTTGCTATTTTGCACTTCTGGTTGGATGCTAAACTGCATTTCGTTGCCTCAGTACTTGTACTCTGCAATGACAATGAAGTTGAATCTAATCTAATCTAAATACACCGCATAGAAACGCCTTTGTTTTTCTGTTTTTTGTAAATGTAACCCCCCATACATCTTGTGACGACAGGGGAGCCCAAAAGGACCCACTTAACACACAGGTAAAACACACAGCTGTACTTCACGCTGCAATATAGGTTTTTATAGGGCTCACACTTACCAAGAGGCTGTTGTTGCAGGCATTGTGAGGATGTTGTTGTTGCCTGTCATTGAAAGGTATAATATAATTAAAGGTATAATGAACAGATTTAATTAATAGGGTATAATAACGATGAATTAAGGTCCTTCAGCAGTGCCTACACCAAATACACACCTGTTTAAATAAGACAAATCAGACATCACACAAGAAATGATTGTAATGCATCATGCAAATTCTAAATAAGTACATTTTTGTAACAATATTTTGGGGTTTAGGTTAGAACTGTTAAGATTTAAGATTGAAATGTTATGCCATTGTATAAGCTACTTCAAACCCATAACAACGTTCATAACAATACGTCAGCTTCAATGTTTTTTCAGCACCAACAAGCTCGAGTTTATTATTATGAATGTTGGCCGTAATGAAAATGTCCAGAAGATGTCGCTGTTGCAATATATTTCTATTTTCTAATTCTTCGTGACATATACTTTTAGAGCCATTCTGAGAAGGGTTTTTGCCTGTTGGTGTTGCTGATTCCGCAATTTCGGGAAGCATTTTGCATGATAAGTAACAAATTAACTCTTAATGGCCTATTAGTAGAAGCAGACATTGATTTTGTTTTCACTCAATGAGTTGTGGACTTAATCAAGTAAGGGGAAGGCACAGAATAAAGCTTTATCGATACAAAAACATTGAACGCGGCGGAGACCACCGCCGCCATGTGGAAAAGGAAAATAGCGCTTTTAATGCTTAGAAATTCACGAAATATGGCACACACACATCAGATGTGAGTGTATTGTCTGAATCTCATCATGGGTCGCAGATCCCTAGTCTCCACCACCGATTTAAACTATGTGACGTCTTAAACGCGTCAGTGGTACGCCTCTTTATGCAGACCGGAACTATCCCCCATTTCCTCCGCCGATCTAGAATCTGTGCTGTAACGACAGTAACAATGCTAGAGAAAAACATCTGATTAGGAAAGCGTCATATGCTGGCTAACATAACGTTACTTGGCAAAGGGAGAGATGGACGGTGGTGGCAATTGCGGTAACATTAGTGGTATTATGAATAATAGACAGAGGTCGATGTTAACGAACAAAAGCCGGGTCGAGTGCGCCCGCAACCAGCGAAAAGACTCGGAGGTAAGTGAAGTCCAAATAGCTGTACAGTCGTGTTAACGTTATCTTAGTGGTCTAGCTTAGGTAACGTAGGATATGTTAGTTAGCATAATGGGCTAACGTTAGGCCATACTTTCCAAGCCAGTATGTAGCAAGTATTCCCCGATTATGTTATATTGTGGGAATTACCTTAGTTTATCCATTTGAATAAGGTACATGGCAATATGTCACCGACTCATGGATGACACATTTGCTATGCTAATGAAGTATCAGCTGTTTTATCTAATGTTGTTGTATGCTAATGGTGTATTCAGCTTCTCACGAAAGAAGAAAGTACGATGAAGGGGGTAACCACACTGTATTAACAGAGTTATTACAGGAGTAACGTTCATTTAGGTTAACGTTACCATGCATGGGGTGTAACCTATAACTTTATTCAGTTCACTTTCACAAAGAGGCCTTTGTCAATCCATAAAATATTGTGCCAAATGTAAACGTTAGCAAGAAAATCAATGTGAGAATGATAACAATTCATCAACAGTTGACTTAATTTTTTGAGTTTTTCATTATTTAATGAACGTTTAATTCAGTGAACGTTAAGCTTAATGTTACGTTGTGTGCATTAGTTGTGGAAGGATATTGTTTGTAGCATACTGATTTGTTTTGGCTAGCTAGAGATAGCTGCGTTAGCTCATGTTTGCTAAGTAGCTTGGCAAGTCATTTTGCCAACTAACGTTAGCTGTCTTCGTAGGTATAACCCATAGACATATATACATGTCTAAGAAGTATAAATGTCTATGGTGTAACCGGGTACAAGCTTTGATACGAGCAATTTACAGAAATCGACCATTAGCTTTGTGTACTGTGACACTTGGTGTCCGCTAGACCGCTCCGTCCCCTATAACCATATGTTGAATATTTTCTGCTGTTTGGATGTCATTATTCGTCAGGGCTTCTCCGAGTCTCCAGATCTGGAATTTGAATATGCGGACATAGACAAGTGGGCAGCTGAACTTTCCGGTGAGTTTTTTTTTAGTTGTGTGCCATTTTCCAGTGGTATTCGTTTTAATACGTTTGGTAGACTGATGATTAAAATGTTTTTTTTTTTTTTTACCCTTTTACACACACACTGTCTTACCATGCTTATTTCTTTCAGAGATATACAGTTATACCGAGGGACCTGAGTTCATATTGAACAGAAAATGTTTTGAAGAAGACTTCAAAACTCATGGTAAAAAAACTTAAGTTAAATTGTTCACATGTTATTGAACAACCTTTGTGGAACATGCCCCCTTCATTTGTCTGTTTATGTAGTTACATCACTTTGGATAAAAGCGGCTGCTAAATATCAGACTTTTACTTGATTTTTTATCTATCTTATACTTTTTCACTCTCATTGTTTCTATTTTTAAATCACACCCTTTCCTTCTGTCAGTAACAGATAAAGGCTGGACAGAGTTAGACTCCGGCCATCACCGGGCACATGCCATGCGCCTATTGGATGGCCTGGAGATGACTGCCCGTGAGAAAAGACTGAAGATCGCCAGAGCCATACTCTACATTGCACAGGGTACACACACACACACACACACACACACACAGGGTACACACACACACACACACACACACACACACACACACACACAGGGTACACACACACACACACACACACACACACAGGGTACACACACACACACATTCACCTTGACAGCAAATGTTCACACATGTATGTGAGTATAGTTTATAAGGTTTTGGTTACAGTAGTGCAACTGATACAAAAGGAAACCATAAATCGTCCTTAGATGTAATGTAATATCTTCCTTAAGTGTAAAACACAGCCAAATGACCTACACAGCCTCGTTTAAAGTATTTGGGGAGACTTTGAGGAGCAACTTCCTGTAATTGACAAAGTGTATTGGATTAGAATCAAAGACTCTACCTTTAAGTCCCCATTCTGAGACGATCCAAAATATTGTGCTAAATATAGCTGTAAGCAGCAATGAGTGGGCCCAGCAGGCCAGAGTTGCCATGGAAACTTGATGTCATTGCATCAAGTGGATGGATGGCTGTTAGCACTCACAGAAAGTTGCAATATCGATTGGTTGAAGAAGACTGGCTGTGATATGAGCTCACTTCCTGTTTGGCTGTGATGGGCCAACACTTTTGGAAATCAAAGAGCCACGTAGGCTTCGTCTGAAGATCATATGTGGTGAATATACTAGTTTTAATGAAAGATTGTTTTGTCCATATCCCAGTCAATTGTTTGTCAAATGTCAAAAACTAGCTAGGAGTGACAGTAGGTTTCAACGTGGACTATGCTCCACTGAAGTGCTCGGTCCCCCATATCAGTGTTTGCAGCTATAAAATCGGAGAGTTTTATTACAGAGGAAAGTGGATTTTCCAGTTCAGTTACTCGAGTTCATGAAGTCATCGGTGCTTTTCCTTGTCCCATCCATCTGCACAGGCACGTTTGCGGAGTGTTCGTCTGAAGCAGAGGTGCAGCACTGGATGCGTTACAACACTTTCCTCTTGCTGGAGGTGGGCACGTTCTCCGCGCTGGTGGAACTGCTGAACATGGAGATTGAGTAAGGAGTGGGTCTTGCTAAAGAGGGGGGTCTGATCATTTGATGCTGAATGGGGCGACAGTGGTACAGGGGGTAGATAAGTCGTTTAGTAATCAGAAGGTTGCTAGTTCGATTCCCTGTCGAAGCGTCCTTGAGCAAGACACTGAACCCCCTAATTGCTCCTGATGTGCAGTGTGCCATCAGTGTAAATGTAAAATGTGTATACATTGTAAGTCGCTTTGGATAAAAGCGTCTGCCAAATGACTAAATGTAAATGTAAATGAATAGATGTTTTTGCCACATTCATATCAAAAGATCCAAAGGGGTTTCACAGTTTCAGTGTGTGCGTGACTTGTCCTTGTCTGAACTCTCTCTCTCTCCTGCCTGTTGTGTGGTTCCTCCCCTACAGTAACAGTGCGGCGTGCAGCAGTGCGGTGAGAAAACCAGCTATCTCTCTGGCAGACAGCACCGACCTCAGGTATATCGTTTTCACACACACACAATGCCGGTGTAATATTAATGCTGGTCTCTTTAATTTAAGTTTCATTATAAATGGTAGGTCAGGTTGCCAAAACTAAGTTTACCTTGAATTCAAGCAGTACACTGTTCAGCCAGAAGAGTAAATTATTGAATTGAATTGAATTGAATTGAATTGTAACATTGCCCTGGCATAAGCAAGTCGTGTTTGGTATGTAGGCTAAAGCACAGAGTATTTGTGATGTGCAATTGGAGGGGTCTCCCATCGCATCAGCTGATTGCACACGCCAAACTTTTTTGTAAAGTTTTTATTTAGGTTGGTAGAAGTTGGTTGCTGTAGGTATAATATGTGCCAGCAGCAGAATCATGGAAGGTACCTAAACCATGTGCCTGGAGGCCAAATAAATGTGAGTGCAATTATGCATCAAATCTCCTCACAGGGGGCACACCAAGATAATGTTGTGCTATCCTGACAACAGCACCAATAAAATGTTGGTGATCTCACCAGATTGGATAGGGTTCAACTATTCAACACAACAGCAGATCAATAAAGTTGAACACGAAGTGTGGTGCCAACAATGGTGGTCAAAATAAAAATCAGTGTCATAAAATATACTCTCTTCTCTCATTCAATTTTGATTAATAATTAAATTTAAAAAAGCTACAACCAAAATGGCCGTATCAATAGCTTGCAAAGGTTGAGATCTCGGGAGAAGAAGAGGCTGGCAGCATTTACTCTCAATAGACCAGCATATTCAGTGGGGAAAATAAGTATTTTTTCTCAGTAAATATATTTCCAAATGTGCTATTGTAATGTGATGTTGGCTAAAACCCAAGTAATCCATACATACAAAGAAACCAAAAGAAATAAGTTCAGAAATTAAGTTATGTGAAATGACACATGGATAAAGTATTGACTCATGCATGTCAATACTTCTTCTTGATTAAACTGGTCTGATGGCGTGTGCTGTGCTTCTTGATTAAACCGGTCTGATGCCGTGTGCTGTGCTTATGGATGTGAATACTTCTTGATTAAACTGGTATACTTTTTCTTAAACTGGTATACTTCTTCTTAAACTGCCGTGTGCTTGTGCTGCAGGATCCTGCTGAACATCATGTACCTCATGGTGGAGACCATCCAACAGGAGGACCCGACGGACAGCCCAGAGTGCAGAGCAGCTCGAGAGACGTTTAAAAGTGAACTGGGTAAGGGCTGTGTGTGTGTGTGTGTGTGTGTGTGTGTGTGTGTGTGTGTGTGTGTGTGTGTGTGTGTGTGTGTGTGTGTGTGTGTGTGTGTGTGTGTGTGTGTGTGTGGAGAGCAGCTCGAGAGACCTTTAAAAGTGAACTGGGTAGGTGCTGTGTTTGTTTCTTGCACATCTTTAAAATCCTCTTTAGCAGCTCGAGAGACGTTTAAAAGTGAACTGGGTAGGTGCTGTGTTTGTTTCTTGCACATCTTTAAAATCCTCTTTAGCAGCTCGAGAGACGTTTAAAAGTGAACTGGGTAGGGGCTGTGTTTGTTTCTGCACATCTTTAAAATCCTCTTTCATTTTTTGCAACCTCAGATTAAATGGTAGATTGTCAATGAAATGAATCTGAAGACTTAAGCTTCCATCACATATCCAGATAAATAAATGAATCTCAAGACTTAAGCTTCCATCACATATACAGATAAATGTGTGTACTCCATGTTATGAACTTGTATATTGGGATTGTATCTTATTTTATTTTTTTGATTTATTGTCAATGTTATGTATGCCTTTTTTAGGTTGTATAGCCTTTTTCACTCTGGCAGGGGGACTGCCAATGGAAACTAGCCTTTTGGCTATAATTGGGTGCATTTACATTTTAATGTTCATGAATGTACACTGTCCCTCTTGATCAAATAAACAAATTGATTGATTGATTGATTGATTGATTGATTGATTGGTTATAGGCGCACCAATGTACAACAATGAACCGATGTCAGTGATGCTCTTTGGCATGGTGACGAAGTTCTGCAGTGGTCACGCCCCACACTTCCCCATGAAGAAAGTGCTGCTGCTCCTGTGGAAGAGCATCCTGGTGAGTGGCCCTCTCTCTCTCTCTCTCTCTGTCTCTGTCTCTGTCTCTGTCTCTCTCTCTCTCTCTCTCTCTCTCACGTATACAAACAATCACACATGTTTTCATTTGATTTGACTGTATCTTAGTTTTGGTTTGAAATAGCCACGATTGCAAGATGGTGTGTGTTAACTCCTTTAATGCTTTACTGAAATAAGTAAGTGAAATCCAACAGAAGTGATGTGGTCCACACCAGTCTCCACTGCTCTATGTGTGTTGATGTGGTCTACACTGCTCTATGTGTGTTGTAGAGGTTTTCACTCCACTGCTCTGTGAACACTCTACAATAATGAGCATGAAATTGGCTTCTGTAGGATCATACCGATCTTCTTTGATGCATTAGTTCATTCCATAGCCGAATGTGACTGTATTTTTACTGAACATAAAGACATTTCTGGTGACTACATTCGCACAGCACTGAGAGCGTAAAAGCCATGGCAAGCATAATGAGTTTTTGTTGGTCAAAATGTCTCTGAAACTGTCTTAACAATTCATGTGTGACTAGCCCATAATTAGTGTCATGACATGCCAGTGACTGGCTCATGTGCATTGAGCTCTCCGTACGGTTCCCCCAAGGTCAAAGGTCACAGGTCATTGAGCTCTCTGTACGGTTCCCCCAAGGTCACAGGTCATTGAGCTCTCCGTAAGGTTCCCTCAAGGTCACAGGTCATTGAGCTCTCCGTACGGTTCCCTCCAGGTCACAGGTCATTGAGTCCCTGTATTCCATGTGCTCTATCCCTAGTTCACTCTGGGAGGCTTTGAGCAGCTGCTGAACATCAAGGTGCAGAAGCGGGGGGATCTGGGCCTGCCCCCCCTGCCAGAGGACAGCATCCGTGTGGTGCGGAGCATGAGGGCCGCCTCCCCCCCCGCCTCCACCTCGGATCTTCTAGAGCAGCAGCAGAAACGTGCTCGCAGGGAGCATAAGGTACGCCGCTCACAGACGCCACCGCCGCACGCCGCCGCACACAGGCCAATGGGATTCATGAAAGAATGCCACGTAGGCTGTGTAACCTTATTGGTGTCATCACTGTCTCATGGAGATTTGTGGTTTTTCCCAGATGCCCCAAGTCATTGACCTCAGTCCTGTCTCAGGCTAGGATCCAAAGAAATGAATCTCACGTCAAAAAGTTTGATTAGTCTTTGTCAAACTCACGCCAATAAGCCTTTGGAAGATTGCAGCCTTGAAAACCTCTCAGCTAGCTTGTGGTGATGACACTGTCCAATGTATATTAAGCATGTCGCCAACAACATTTTATTAGATTACACAAACTCCACATTCAAACGCTTAGAGAAACAATGTATATTGGCTGAAAACGCGAGTATTTCAGCTAAATTTAAATTTGTCATTCTTTTTTTCTTTTTTTTCATTCTTTGGTTATGTTAGCATTCCCAACACATTGGATAGGATAGTTCATACTTTCAATTGGCGCTCCATGGCATCCTGTTAAATCCAGTCTGGTGGGAATACACCACACCCGTTACTGTATGGTCGTGGAGGACTGAATGGGACTGAGTGTGTTTCTATCTGATGATGTTTGTACCTGATACATTAATGGGATTCGTATGTAAAAGGCAGAGAGAGAGAGAGAGACCCCTTCACACTTTACCAGACAGTTACTGGGCATGCTACTAACTACCAGGGGAAAAAATGCATCCCGTGTATAGGACACACCTTGTGTGTATTAACCAGCAGAGCTGCAGAAATTTAACAAAATCAATGTATTAACTGCGGTTAATAGTCATTTTGGCATGATTCTACTTCAGTTGCCGGAGGAAGAACAGTTATGAACTGGGTTTCTGCTGAAGGTTTCTTCGTGTTAAAAGTGTTTCTTTGCCACCTTCACCTTATCAAATCAAATCAAATCAAATCAAATCAAACTTTATTTGTACGGCGCATTTCATACAAGGAAGTAACACAATGCGCCTCACAGTAGGAAAGAAAAGGGGGGGGGGGGGTTACAAACACTTGTAAAAAAAACACACAGATTTTCTAGAGATAAATAAATAAAATAAAATAAACGTACTAACCGCACTGGCACCGTAAAGGACTACTCAGCACGGTCATCGTCAAACTAAGCTGCTGGGGGGGGGGGTTACAAACACTTGTAAAGAGACACAGATAAGTAAATAAATAAATGTTACATTAATGTTAAATAAATACATTTTACAAGTTACAAAACACTTATAAAAAGACACAGATTTTGCCTTAGTGCTTGCTTCAGGTCTGGGATCAGACTCTGGCCTCTGGAAAAGCCCCTTGAGACAATTTCAATATATGCTATAGAAATAAGTCAAATTGAAAAATGTAAAGTGGAAAGTGGTCCTTTTCTTTCCTTCAGGCCCTCATCAAGCAAGACAATCTGGATGCCTTTAATGAGAAGGACCCCTACAAAGCAGACGACGGACGCGAGGACGAGGACGACAACGACGACAGCGAGAACAACCTCGAGCCCGAGAACTTTCCACTGGAGCGGGACGAAGTCATGCCCCAGCCCGTCCCACAGCCCCCCTGTGAAAGATTGTCCTTCCCAAAGGGTCTACCTTGGGCGCCCAAAGTCAGGTACAGGTCTTTGGTTTGCCTGCAGTGCAGATTTTAGGCTCATGTAACCCGCCTTGTGTAGGTAGACAAGCACAGTCCTGCACAGGACTCAGTTATGGGAGACGGCCATGCTAGCAAGGAGGTTAAAAAACCCAGGGGTACAAGCCTCTGGCGCTTAAGGTGTGGGGGGAGTGAGGTTCACTCACTACACTGCACTGTCCCCGCTGGACACACACACACACACACACACACACACACACACACACACACACACACACACACACACACACACACGTGTCTTAAGGTGTGTGGGAGTGAGGTTCACTCACTACACAGCACTGGACCCGCTGGCCACCGTTACACCCATTCATTTCAATTCAAAATGTTACATTTGAAGGGAATCAAATAAAAGGTGATACTGTGATATTTCACAGCTCATTCAAAGTGTTCTATATTTATTCAACAGGGAAAAGGATATAGAGAACTTTCTGGAATCAAGCAGAAGCAAATTCATTGGGTACACTCTTGGGAAGTAAGTAATAGAATCCATTCTTCCGCTCTTGTCTTCTGTAATGTTCAGGCGAAACATGGCTCCGAGTTTACAGATTAGTTGATTTGTTTGTTTATTTGTTTATGTGTTTCAGTGACATAGAGACAGTAGTTGGCTTGCCCAGACCCATCCATGAAAGCATCAAAACATTGAAACAGGTCAGTTATAATAATAATAATAATAATAATAATTTTGTAATGCACTTCATTCAAAAGAATCTCAGAGTGCCAAGAATCTCAGAGTTATATAGCTTGAAATATATCATTTCTTGAAATTTAATTCCACTGAATAATTGTAATATTTCAGATAAGTTAATGTTTGTACATTTTATGTAAATATAAATGAGTTAAAGTTCAAATGTGCCTGTTTTGCACCCACAGCATAAGTATATCTCCGTAGCAGAGATTCAAATTGCCAAGGAAGAGGAGTATCAGAAGACACCACTCTCTGGGGTATTTGACTTTCACTCAAATGTTATAATTACACTGCTTTTCAAAAAGCTGGGTTCCAGGACCACATCTTAGCAGATTAGCTTTTACTTACATTTATATTTCACAGCCTGCCAGAAACTGTTGTAATCACCATCATTAACATGTTTAAAAGAATGCTTAATGAAGGTAAATAAACGCTACTGTGTGTGTGTGTGTGTGTGTGTGTGTGTGTGTGTGTGTGTGTGTGTGTGTGTGTGTGTGTGTGTGTGTGTGCGCGTGTGTGTGTGTGTGTGTTCTGAATGAATCAGTCCGTTATCTCAGTGTGTGTTCTGAATAGGGTTGCAAAATTCCGGGAATATTTAAAGTTGGAAACTTTCCATGGGAATTAACGGGAATATATGGGAATTAATGGGATTATGGGGTTATTTATACTAACTGTATTTACCTTGTCATAAGGCAGACAATGGGCCTCATTCTCGATCATTTTCTTAAGTGTCTTCTTAAATATCTTCTTATGAACTTCGAAAGACCAACCTAAGATAAGATCTCCGCCGGATTCATGAACGCCTGGAAATGTTTTCTTAAACCGTTCCAAAGTGTTCTTAGCTGTGCACTTATTCTTAAATTGAACGCAATTTCTCGTAAACCTGAATTTGCATATATAAACGCCCCGCCAGCTTCTTATAAGGGCATAGCGACGTGTGCAGAATCCACAGAATCCACAGGCAACGCGAAAGCAACTTGAGACTGAACAAAATCATGTCAAAGCGGTCTGTTATGCCGTGGGTTTTGCTCGAACTTTACTGGAACGACTTTCAACATGTAACCATGGGTAGATTCTTCTGTGCGGCCCTGAAACTGTTGGGTGGGGCCGTGCGGTGATGATTGAGACTCGGTTGAATCGACGTCTCGAGTGAAGAACATAATGATTACGTCAAGGGGTTGGTGGTTCCTGTACCGCAGTGGAAAAACAAAAGACAAAAAGGCTATTCCTATAAATGTTCAAGCCACTTGGAAGTTCCATGAGTTCCTACAGTGGAAAGGCTCAATAGATTGGTCAGTTGTACTATACAGGAACCATTCTTTTACAACCTGCAACATTACGACTATAAATCAATTAGTGCTTTGTAGGCACGAGCATTTTCATTTTACTACATATTTAAAACACATTTTCATTTTCCTACATGTATGTAAAACACATTTTCATTTTCCTACATATGTAAAGGGGCGACAGTGGTACAGGGGGTAGATAAGTCGTTTAGTAATCAGAAGGTTGCTAGTTCGATTCCCTGTCGAAGTGTCCTTGAGCAAGGCACTGAACCCCTAATTGCTCCTGATGTGCAGTGTGCCATCAGTGTAAATGTAAAATGTGTATACATTGTAAGTCGCACATATGTAAGTCGCTTTGGATAAAAGCTTCTGCTAAATGACTAAAATGTAAAAAATGTAAATGTAAAATGTAAAACTACCAGATCCCATGTTGTTGACCCCGTTATGCATGTTTGTATGCATCTGTTTCTTCCAACAGGGTGAAGAGGAGGTCGACATGTCTGCCACAGAGTTGCTGTACCAAGGAATCCTTCCCAGCCTGCCTCAGTATATGGTAAAAGTCTATATTTGTGTCAAATGGTGTTTGTGTTTTCACCTTCTCCAGTGTTCCTCATTGCCATGCTGAGACACTTGTGCTGCACGCCCCATCTCCATGGAAATACTGTTTTTATCGGATGATGTTGTGGGTTTGGAACAGAATTGTTGAGCGTTGTTTTTTTAAATACACTTTATTCACACTGAGGATAATTCATTAGTTAGAGAAAGTTAGCGGTCTTTATTAAAAAAAAAGGAGAACCATTCATTTCCAATGAGAAGTGGCTGCGGACAATGAGTATAAAGCTATGTATGAGCAAAAGTAACATTTGCACCCATAGGTTGCTACCAGCTAGATCAGAGGTCGCCAACCTGTCGATCGCGATCGACGTGTCGATCTCGAAGACCTTCCCTGTCGATCTCCAAATTATTTATTTTTTCAAATACAGAAAAAAAAAAAAATTGAACATTTTCTGAAGTGTCTTCTGAAATGTTTTCTAACGGACTTCGGAAGACCAACGTCAGAAAAGATCTCCGCCTAATTCATGAACGCCAGCTATTTAAATCTGAGGATGTCCGTAGAGTTGATATGAACGTAATCACCAACGATTTCTCACCATTTCAGGCCTTCCCACTAAATGCCCCTTCTAAAGCAGCTTGCACACTGCCCCGTCAAACGCCAACATTCTTCAACAAACGCCAACAAACACCGACAGTTGGGTCAGTGTGCGCCAGCAGTTGGTGTTAGTTGGTCATTGTCAGGTACTGTCGAAGAGTTCAACATGTTCAGTCGGATTGGGTAAAGTTGCAGAATGTCTGACCAATGTAGAGAGATTTCCAACAGTCTGACAGCTCGCAACTAGGCTCAACTCGCGTGCATAACATCCTCGAGCTCTCTTGGATGTCGTTGTTATCTTGATTATCGGCCAGTTTGTTAAATAAACCGATATCCTAAGTCTATTTATAGATTAACGTTATGTATTAGCTTACCCAAATGAACGGTTTTCGAGACAGATATTTGTCGACGACTCGTTTAACACTGCAACGTGTTTCTAAATATTAATGTTAAAGGTGACGTTACATGAGTACGTTTGCGCTTATGTTAGTTATCTGCCACTCCCACTTCATTCCAATTACCGTGTTGGTTTTCGAAATATTAATATGCACGCATACTGTCGTATTAAAAGTTTTGGCACCCTCTGAGGCTGCATGATAATTTACTCTGTCTTCACCAAAAAAAGATCACAGTGGTATATTATTCATTTTCTATTTAACACTGAGTACTGGGGTGTTTTCCAGACAAAGATATTTAGTGTAGCAGTATTTTAAATTAAATCAAATGTGAAAAATAGGCTGTGCAAATATTTAGGCACCCTAATCATTTTCATGATTTGAATACCTGTAACTACTCAATACTGAATAATTGCAACACATAATTAGCCTGATTAGCTTGTTAAGCCTTCAATTCCATAGAAAGGTCCATTCAATCATTAGAAAAACTATCTAAGGTAGCCAATTGCAAGATGTGCTTCTCCTTGATTCTCCTCTGAAGAGTGGCAACATGGGGGCCTCAAAACAACTGTCAAATGATCTGAAAACAAAGATTGTCAGTGTTGTGTTGTAACTGTTTTTTCTTGTTCATATTGTGTGCGGTTAACAAATATTTTCCTTTTTATGTTGCACTGAAATTAAGTGATTTAGTGTGTTCTTGGTCACATCAATTTGAAAGCTGGACCAAAGTGTTTAATTTCACTCAATTACAATTAGGCTAAATAAAAAGTTAAGTTGTAAGTACAGTCTGGACAGTCTTTTTCTCTCAACGCCTCAATAGGTAGATCTTGCCTGTCACCAAGGCAGAGTTTGTGATCTTTGGCCAAAAAAGTTTGGTGACCACTGAGCTAGATATTCTAGTTAGCATATCAAGTCATGGCGAGTTACCTCATCGCTGCGAATTAACAGCAAAACATCAGCTGAAATATGAACTAGAATTCATCTGCAAAGGTAGTATCTTCATTTATTTGGATACCACAGCAGATGAGTATCCATGAAGTTGGTTGTTATCTAATGAACAAAATCACACTTCCACCATCGCTTTAACAAAGTGCTGCCATGGCAACACAGAGGGACGAACATTCCACACTTCATCTCAATAGGGAAAGATAGAGATGAAGAACGTCAGAAGACAGAAGAAACGTCAGAGGGCATTGCTCAGCAGTGCTAGAGTCTTTTTTTTTTTTTTTTTAAACATTGTTTAGCCGTTTTCGGTTGCTGGTGATAGCGCTCTAAACTCAATACTAGGTTAAAACATTTCTGGAGTTATCTTTTAAGATGTATGTGTTTTTTAGGAGGAAGGATTATTTGCAGGAACCTGAAGTTTGAGTAAAGATGTACCTGTTATGCATGATGTTTATAACATGATTATAATCCTGCACATCTTCATTCTTCAATCAGCAAATGTGTTTATCCTGTCTCCCAGATTGCCCTGCTGAAAATCTTGCTTGCAGCAGCTCCCACGTCCAAGGCTAAAACAGACTCCATTAACATCCTGGCAGATGTGCTACCGGAGGAAATGCCGTGAGTGACTTCTTGACAGAATGTATACTGTTTGGTTGCCGTCAGTGACTTCTTGACAGAATGTGTACTGTTTGGTTGCCGTTAGTGACTTCTTGACAGAATGTATACTGTTTGTTTGCCGTTAGTGACTTCTTGACAGAATTTATACTGTTTGGTTGCCGTGGGGGACTTCTTGACAGAATGTGTACTGTTTGTTTGCCGTTAGTGACTTCTTGACAGAATGTATACTGTTTGGTTGCCGTGGGGGACTTCTTGACAGAATGTATACTGTTTGGTTGCCGTGGGGGACTTCTTGACAGAATGTGTACTGTTTGGTTGCCGTGAGTGACCTCTTGACAGAATGTGTACTGTTTGGTTGCCGTTAGTGACTTCTTGACAGAATGTATACTGTTTGGTTGCCGTGGGGGACTTCTTGACAGAATGTATACTGTTTGGTTGCCGTGGGGGACTTCTTGACAGAATGTGTACTGTTTGGTTGCCGTGAGAGACCTCTTGACAGAATGTGTACTGTTTGGTTGAGTGTGAGTGACCTCTTGACAGAATGTATACTGTTTGGTTGCCGTGGGGGACCTCTTGACAGAATGTGTACTGTTTGGTTGAGTGTGATGAATGTCTCAGCCGCCCCTTTTATTTCTAAAAACCCAATTGTTATGAAAACCATCAAAATATGGACCCAGTTTTTTTTAAAGCAAAACCAAAGTTTGGTCTGCTTTGATCCTCAGCTGTTGTCCCAAGTTTGTCTCGGTGTTTGTTGGACATTATTGGTTTTACATCTGGAAGGAGGGCTGGGTAGGTAGGCACTGTAACATAGTTAATTGTCGTCAAGATTGTCTACCTGTCATTGCCAAAGGTTGTGCAAAGTCAAAATTTCTGTTACTGTGAACAGCTATGCGGGTAAAAGATGGCCTGATTTCCAAAAGGTTAAGGTTAAAGATGAGACATTTCTTTAATATTTTAAGAAAGATAACTTTTTTTATTTCCATCTTATACAATTTCCAAATAACAAAAAAGGAAAAGGGCCAGAAGCTGGAAGTGTTGGAAGATTGGATTGGAGATTCTAGCAAAAATGTATCTCATTTTTACGGAGTCTTTTGACCGGGGTCCATGCATTAGGGAGTTGCCACAGGCCACTGTTTTTTACAGAAAGGGCCTGTTACCCACTACTGGTGCCATTTAAAATGAACACATTCACTTTTTCACATGTGTATAATGTTGACTGCAGTATATTTATTGTAAAAGAACTGACTATAAATAGTGTATCAGTCAATATATGTGTGTGTGTTTTAACACCTATTTTGTTCTGGTAACATTTGTCCTTTGTGTCTGCAGAACGACGGTCCTCCAGAGCATGAAGTTGGGGGTTGATGTGAACCGGCACAAAGAGATCATTGTGAAAGCCATCTCTGCCATCCTTCTGCTGCTTCTCAAACATTTCAAACTCAACCATGTTTACCAGGTACCTAAATAACTACACACAGAAAAATAAAGGTGCTAACTGGTACTGAAAATGGTTCTTCATAGTGATGCTATAGGACAACCATTTTTGGTTCCAGAAAGAGCTTTATAAACAGTCCTTAGAAGAACCCACAAAGCTGCCTCAAAGAACAATCAGAAAATGATTCAGTAAAAAAAAACCATTGTCTTTGAGTACCTAACATTGCAATATTGTGTAAGGTAGAGAAATCAAATCCAATTTAGTACATACTCTCATGGATACTACAGCGACAGGCTGAAGGGGCTTTCCCGAACCTTTGTCGAGAGCTGGAGATGAATTGAACCTTTTGCACTGCTTTTTCCTGTACAGTTCCACATGTTGAAGAAACTTATCAGTCTGATCATCCATAGGCAAAACACTAACTCGGTGTCAATTTTGGTGAAGACTAAAATAAAAGGTTGCTTGTGAGAAAAATGTAACACTTTTTCATACAATCCAATATGGCAGAAATTGACGACATATTGAATTGCATTGAATTGAATTTGTCTTGATCCAAAGAATCCGGTGGTACCTCATGTTTGAAAATCCGCCATATGGTTCAGTAGTTACGTGCATAAACACCGACCAATGTTCCGCCATATGGTTCAGTAGTTACGTGCATAAACACCGACCAATGTTGCCCTGTTTGTGGCACTAAAGCGCTCACGCTCAAGGCACAAACAAGAAAATTGGTGAAAAGAATCACGGGACTGTCCCCAGTAAGTGTGCCAAATTTGGAAACTGTTTACCGTACGGTTGTAGGGGCTGCATACACACCATAGCCAGATGATGATGATGATGATTCATAAGAAGAAGAAAGGGTAGAAACACAAAGAGTGCCTATGCAGCGTCGCTAAGCACCGGTGCTAGAACCCTCTGCATGTTGATCAAGGCGCTTTTTATTTGAGATTCAAGACAATATTGGTCCAACTTTGGTTTAACGTTACTTATTTGCAACTAACCCTGTTCTCTACTGCTGTACCAGGCACAGTCGATCTTTGCCAAATATTTTCAAAAACTCCGAATCGCACTTGACGCGTGATGTTGTGTGCTTTTTTATTTTGTTCACCAGTTTGAATATATGGCTCAGCACCTCGTCTTTGCCAATTGTATTCCTCTCATCCTGAAGTTCTTCAACCAGAACATCATGTCTTACATCACTGCTAAGAACAGGTTGGGGGATTTTGATTGGAACCGCAAATGACTTGCATAGCTTCTGATGTACATTCTCATAAGATAATATTGTTCGTTGTTTCTATTGTCCATTTCTCCGTGTATTATTTGTGTTGTATGATTAAAATGTGACGACCATCTCTGTCTTTCAGTATATCTGTGTTGGACTTCCCGTACTGTGTGGTGCACGAGCTTCCAGAGCTCACTGCAGAAAGTTTAGTAAGTTGCTTATTTTGTTATTCTCACAAACTCTGTCCCTCACTCACTCACACATTTTCTATCACTTTCTTGTGTACAGTTGAGGTCGGATGTTTATATACACTAAATACACCATATTGGCTCAAAACATTCAATCTCAGTTTTTTTCGCAATTGCAAACATTTAATTTCAATATATATCCCCTTCAGTTAGTCCAACTACTTTATTTTGATGATGCAAAGTTCCATAGTAGAGAGGAAGTTTCCTTTCAGCTTTTCCATTCTCAGAGGGTACACTTTGTTCATATTCTGATTTAAACGGTGTGGCTTGAATCGAACGCTTGAGGTAGCTGATTTGTTTCGATCTTCCCATGATGCCAAGCAAAGTGTCTGAAGGAAGGCCACGGGTGCGCCCCCAATTGACCCCCAATAATGACAGTTAGCCAAGCCGAGCTTCAAAAAGTCATGACGTCAGTTTCCAGAAGCTTCCAGGCCATCTAAAGAGACAGTGAATTTGGTGTATGTAGCCTAAACTTTTGACCCACTGGAATTCTGATATTGTAAATGAAAAGAAATCAGTCTTGCTCTGACCACCTGCGGGAAAATTACTTTAGTTCGAGACAAAGTAGATATCCTGACTGACCTTTTTTTCTTAAGTGTATGACCCCCCCCCCCCCCACACACACACACACACACACACACACACATCATGCATGGATGTTCAAGATGCATGTAAACTGAGAATTTCAGGCATCAGTGTTTTACATTTTGCCATTACAGGAAGCTGGAGAAAACAATCAGTTCTGCTGGAGGAACCTGTTCTCCTGCATCAACCTGCTGAGGATTCTTAACAAGCTCACTAAATGGAAGCACTCCAGGACCATGGTATAAAATCCTCTCAAACATCATGGATTAAGCCTTTTTCTGCTACTCACACTCAGTTTGTTGGACATAACAGTACGGCATACATGCTAGTAACCTCAAAACAGTTGGCTGTGGTGGTTCTGTTTGACCAAAGCACGTTTTACTGGTGTTGACAAACACACAGAATTCAATTTCTGCATTTGTCCGTCGCATCGCTTGCCATTTGTGGTGGCCCAGTCAGTGCGTTAGAAATCATCAGCCCAGAGGGAATACTCGTAAATGAACGTAATCTTGTGAAAAGAAGAAGGTTACATTACAGTGAAGAACTATTTTTTTCTTAGCGGAAATCACAAAAAGGCAACAAAATCATTATAATAAGCGGGATAATTGATAGTCCGGCGGTCATTATCGAAAAATTCATCCCTTCAGGACGAAACAAGACGTGTCCTGTTCGTCCTGTCGGGATTTATGTTTCGATAATGACCGCCGGACTGTACATTATTCCTCACTAAATAAATGTATTTTATAAAATAAAATATTCAGATTTTTGCTGAAACGTTATTCAGTTTTCTGCTTTTGTTTTGTTTGTTTGCAGCCTTGTGACAAACTATACAAAAGTGGTGCAGTACAGCATTTGCTTTGAAATGTGCATGTATGAAGGAAAAATATAGGTGTAGTTGTCGATGAAGATATTATCCCACTATTACTGCTGTATATGTAAGTCATGGGCTATCAATGAGACAAAGTGATCCAAAAAACTTCAGCAAACACCTTTATCCAAAGTGCATCTTGCATCGCCCAGGAATTGAACCCAGGTCACTACTTGCAATTCAACAACACTAACCATTGTACCACTGATCCACTGTACCACTGATCAAAAATGATAAATATGCCAGTGGTATCTATAGTATTGTGATAGGCAAGCCAACAGATCAAAAAAGTTTGTTTTTTCAATACAACAAATACAACAGCTTGCCTGTAAATGTGCACTTGCCTGCCCCCTACTGACCAGACTGGACACTCATCGGCCCCCAGGTCATTGGAGTTTGAGACCCCTGGCATAGACTGATAATTACTAAGATCATTGGAGTTTGAGGCCCCTGGTGTAAACTGATAATTACTAAGGTCATCAGAGTTTGAGACCGCTGGCATAGACTGATAATTACTAAGATCATTGGAGTTTGAGGCCGCTGGCATAGACTGATAATTACTAAGATCATTGGAGTTTGAGACCTCTGGCATAGACTGATAATTACTAAGATCATTGGAGTTTGAGACCCCTGGCATAGACTGATAATTACTAAGATCATTGGTATCCCTGGACTCACTATTTGCTCTCAGCAACTCTAAGATCCTTACCATGAGTTAAAATGTAAGTATAATATCATTAATCAGACAAGAGAGTTGTCAACTGTCAACCCCTGTCTTAGAAGGTTTTCTGTGGCCTGATCCAGATGCTGGTGGTGTTCAAGTCTGCTCCTCCACACACACACACACACACACACACACACACACACACACACACACACACACACACACACACACACCCTCACTCACAGCTGTGCCCTCCTTCAGATGCTGGTGGTGTTCAAGTCTGCTCCCATCCTGAAGAGGGCGCTGAAGGTGAAGCAGGCCATGATGCAGCTGTACGTCCTCAAGCTTCTTAAAGTCCAAACCAAGTACTTGGGTCGCCAGTGGAGGAAAAGCAACATGAAGACCATGTCCGCTATCTACCAGAAGGTCCGGCACAGGCTCAACGATGACTGGGCTTATGGAAACGGTGAGTTCTCTCTAGTCAGTGGCGCTAAACTCACAATGAAAAAGTGGAACACCAACTCTGTCGTTTTGTTCTGTCACAATATCACTGCATCGTCATTTACCGACAGCAACATCATGATCGCTCACAATATGTTGGTTGGTTGGTTCCAATTCCCATTGGGACCATGGCAAAGAAAGATCCTTAATGTTACTAGGTTGCAAGGGCATAATTTAAAGAAAAATAATACAAAATGAAATTCATTTACACAAGGAAATGCTAGATCTCAAGATAGTAATGATTTAAAGAATTATGATAAAGTGAGTTACTTGAGAAAAGTATACCCCATTTTCATTGTATGTACAATAGCTGTCATGTCACACAATATGACAATTTTAGGCACAAATGCAACTCATTTTTAAATCTAGGAGTCAGTACAACAGAACTCAATAATTGTCATGCCTAATATTTGAAGTTTAAAAAAAAATGTCAACTCAAAAGTATTAGTCATAGATTTTGTGTATATCTTATCACATATTTAAAATAGGTTTTGAACAGTATGTGTTTACAATTAATTTAAACAAAGTTTTTAGTTATGACGTTTATACTGCTGTCAAATGATTGTTACTGAGTTTGTCCAGAATATAAGTATGTGTAGCACTTTGGGGTCAGCGTTTCTAAGATGGGGGAGGGGGGGTATATAAAAATGTCAAGGTATGTCAACGACCTCAAAAGTGCATCTGATTGAAGTTGCAGTGGATTTGTACAACTAATGATGTTGTAGATTTAAATGTGATCCCAACTGATGATTAAATGAGTAATACATGAACATCCATTTCCTCGACAGCAGACCTGGATGCACGGCCATGGGACTTTCAAGCAGAGGAGTGTGCACTTCGTGCCAACATTGAGCGCTTTAACAGCCGCCGCTATGATAAGAACCAGGCCAACCCTGACTACCTGCCCGTGGACAACTGCCTGCAGAGTGTGCTTGGACAGCGCGTGGACCTGCCAGAGGACTTCCAGATGAACTATGACCTCTGGCTGGAGAGAGAGGTGTTTTCTAAGCCTATTTCCTGGGAGGAGCTCCTGCAGTAAAAGACCCAATGCTTACAAACCCTCCTGTGGGGATTTCTAAAGTGTATGGTAACACAGTTTAATACCTTGTTACATATTTGGCATGGTATCCTACATCAGAGCAAGATTGAGGTGTTCAAGGAAATGTGATTTTTTGATTCATAATTTAGTATGACATTCAATAATAGTAGTAACTGAAGCATAGCCACAATTGGGAAATCTGTCTCAAAGCCAGAGATGTGGCAATATTTTGTTTAGGCTACTTAAAAATACTTGCGTTGGCATGTCTTATGTTCAATGCAGTATAACCACTATGCCAACAGCAGTGTTTGTCAAATGATCTATGCTGATAATTACCATGTTTTTAATGAGCACACTCAGTGCGCTCTGGTACATTCCAAAAATCCTGGTCACGTGTGGGTGGTCACCGGGTCCAGATCATCCTGGAACATGATCACGTGTGGGTGGTCACCGGGTCCAGATCATCCTGGAACATGATCCACCAAACCCCCCGTGTTTGGAGACCAGCCCACCATTCATTTTTTATGAGCACCCTTTTTTCTTCTGATAGAACCTTCTATTGCTTCTATTCTCAAAGTCAAAAGTCAAGTCAAAGTAGCTTTATTCTGGTCTTAAACAGTCTTTTGGTACTGTGTGCATTTTGTACTGGTTGTGTGGGGGTGCTGCAGAAGATGGATTGCCATGGAAACCCTCTCGTATACATGCATATTACACTAAAGGGTTCCAGACTCCCTGGAGAGAGAGGGGCTTGGATCATGCTTAATCCGTTTTGTTTAAGGTGTGTGTGTTTGTTTGCTTCTTTTGGAACAGGCTGTTGCTGCTTATTCCTGATTTATGTTGTGTCCTGGGACGGTTTTTCTCCTCCTTGTGTCTGCTATTCTAAGTTGAAATGGTTTTCTAATGAAGATAGTTTGAGGTGAAATGATGACTTCAGATCTGTATTTACACAGGGGTCTCACATTATTTGATGAGAAAGCCCAAAGGGTTCATGAGATTCGGACACCCAATGAAAAACAAAAGGGACTCATCCTCTAACATCATCTCTCTCTGAATATATCATGTAACTTGTTTTTATAGGTCTGACCTGAAGGGATTTTTAAAAGAATCTTAAAAAATGTGTTATGTTACTGATAACAGTATTCTAATTGTTATTTATCATGGTTTGTGTCTAACCTCCTATTGTATCTCAAACATAAACACCAAATAAATAAAATGCTCTTGAACTTCATGCTGTACCTCAAATGATGTGTCGTTGAATTTCATTGTTCTGAACAGAAGAAACCCTACAGTTCTCGTTCCTTGGAAGAATTGGCGGCATCTGTCGTTGTGATCTTGTTTTTTTGTTGTTCAGTTTAAAGGGATTGTCTGGCGATGCTATTGGTCTGCTTTCACTCATTACCAAATCATTGCAGATGGCAGCAACAAATGCATCATCATCATCGTGTATGAAGGTTGTGTGTGAAGGTTCCTCATTTCTTTCTTTGGCCCTTTGTGTACTGATTGTTCCAAGGAGAAGCTGCATGAACTCTTGATGAACTCCAGCGTACATCTTAAATGTATCTACATACTTGATAAAACCCTAACAGCTCACAAATGAGAGTGCCCTCCGCAGCATAACAGAGTGACCGATTGTTCCTTTCATTTGTCCCGTCTGTACAATCAAAACACAGAAAAGAGGTTCATCTCCAAAATGGTCACAAAATGAATAGAATCACGTACTATAGACTACTGCAATAGATGTCTGCTTGGAGAGAATTCTAAAGCTTTTCCGTCTGTTTCCATCTTCCCTATATGGAAATAATTAAAGGGCACGGTATATTCTTTGGTTGGACTCCAAAGAAGCCATTTGACAGGAGTCATCCTACTTGGCTTGCTCTGTGTATACACGCCAGAGGCTTTTTATAAAACATCCCTTCTCTCTCCTTCACATCTCTCTTTCGTTCACTTATACAAAGAGACACTCGCACAGCCTTTAAAGCCCCATTACATGAGAACTGGTATTTTTGGCTGCTGAGCTCCCCCTAAAGTTGTGGAGTGTAGCTGACTTTTACACCACTATTGGAAATACAGATGGCGCTTATTGTAGACAAAAAATATTTTATACAGTATAGCCTACATCGCGTAGCCTAGATCATTAAAAAAAATGTTTAAGGCAGATTACATAATCAGAACACTCACAAAAAAAGTGTGGAAAGTAAAATTAAAAAGTAAACATTTCAAGTGATATTTTGCCGTCTTTCAAAATGTTATAATAGCTCCTTTTGTTTCATAAATGGACTACAACTCAAGTCATGTTAGCCCTGCTCATCGTAGCATATGCCTGGTCCTTCATGTTAGCCCTGCTCACCGTAGCATAGGCCTGGTCCTTAATGTTAGCCCTGACACCACCTGTCAGGCTCTCCCTGTGAGTAGTAGCACGGCTCCACATGACCTCTGACCTGTCAGGCTCTCCCTGTGAGTAGCAGCACGGCTCCACATGCCCTGATCTCTAATGGCCATCACCATGCCATATGGATTTTTTGTTATTGAACAAATATTCAGCCACCTAAACAACACAAGTTGGTGTCAGCTTTGTTAGGCACACAAACCGGTGACATCATATTTAGTCATATATTATTCATTGTAATTCCTTGTTAAACAAATATGATTACCAGAATCAATAAACCTTCTACTCTGTACTCATGGGGGGAGCCTCCAATGGTGAAGTACCCCTAGGCCTTGCGTGACCATAATTCGGGTCCTGATCGACATCAAATTTGGTAGTTAGATGTAAAGGTTGAAATATGCTTCTGCGACTGCGTTACTGCTTGGCCAGTTACCGAGAAATAGACACTGTGCAATGTAAAACCCCTTTGTTGTAACTGAAAAATACGTCTGAGGGGATTTGCGAGGTGTCTGAGCCAGCTATCTAATGTTAGCATGCTACTGCCCACAAGGTAAACCAATCACAGCCCTGCGGCTTGCGTAGCCTTGTCGGATAGTTACAAAATTTGGGAGACGCACGCAAGAGGTGCTCGGAGGGGGCTATTGTGTGCTTGCGTGCCTGCGTAAAAGGCCAACATAAATGAAGCTTAAGACCCTATCTTGAGGCACTCCAAAATAAATTCTGCTATTTCACCACTAGGACGCATGCACATTTGTTCATACAATTTGGCAAGATGATATTCAGACCAAGACTCACTAATTGTAAAGGTAAAGGCCATATTGGATTTTCTATCATTTTAGATTTTATAAAAAGTGTTCTTTTTGTTACTCCACATACAAACTTTGTCCAATCTTCACAAATTTGTCACAGATGATGTTCAGACAAAGCTTCACAAAAGTTATCATATGGATTTTTCATTTTCAACAGTGTTCGTCCATGACAGCCAATCAAAAGCAGTGGCTAAACTGCCAAACAAGAAGAGAGCTCATATTCCAGCAACTCTTTGATGTGTGAGGATGTGCAAAACAAATGAATTATTTTACCACTGGTTGGTGCTACAATAAGCACAAACTCATTTTCCCCTAATAACTTTGGATGTTTGACTGTTATGCCTGGTTATCTGTTCCTGTACCAAGGATACCAAATGTATGTGGCCACCATATTGGATTTATTCTAAAACCTTGAAATATTTTTCAACAGCCACAAATCTTCCCCAATTATCATCATTACATTTGGCACAGATGTACTTCAGACAACGCCTCACAAGAATGATCAGACAGAGTTTTTACCTTGAAAACCGCTTCAACAGCCAAACGGGAAGTCTGCTCATCTCTCAGCCAATCTATTCAACTTCCTGTGAGTGCTTGACATGATGACATCAAGCTGTCTGTGCCCTGCTAGACTGCCTGATCTCCTCAGCATTGCTTGCAGCTTTTTATTTAATTTCTTAATTTCTTAATTTTATATATATATATATATATATATATATATATATATATATTACACTTCTCCTTGATGTCACTTCAGTCTGTGATTTCCAAGTAAGCCCTAATTCCTGTTAAAAGCACCCTTTGCTCAATGGGGTGCTGTTGTTTTTGGTGCGACTCTCCCAATCCTATCAATATATCTCAATCGTGTAGGTAAAAAGCTTGGATGACAAAATTAAAACAGAATACAGAAATTGAATGGCAAAATCAGGCTGTATGAACAATTGTTGTGTGAACTATTTAAATAATTTTGTCTTGATAAAACATAGAATGTGAATACATTTATAGTTTTTTTTCAGGAACTTTCTAAGAAAAACACGTTATTTAAAAAGTTCATAGAACAAGGTTATCTCTCAGGAACTTAATTAAAGATTGCATACAGAGAGTTGCTTTGGATAGAAGTGTCTGCCAAATAAGTAAATGTAAATAAAGTGAAGGCCCTCTTGTGTTGAGAGTTTGTACTACATTACAATACAAACAAACAAGGCTGACTGCTGTCAGTTTTTTATTGCACAAACGACTCACTGCAACACACACGTGTTATATATGGAGGCGACACAGGACACACACACACACACACACACACACACACACACAGGCCTGAGGTCGCGTGAATTCGACTTCTGCCTTTAACCCATCCCGAATCGTCCCTCCTCCAGGATCCTCCAGGATCCTCCAGGAGCAGTGGGCAGCTTCTCAGTGCCCGGGGACCAAGTGAACCGTCCGTCTCGGTCAGGGACGGACAGGAGTGTTCTGTTCTTTTTGCTTTTCTTTTTGTTTTTCTGTTGGGATTCTTAGTGGAGCAAACCCCTTGTGAACACGGGGAGAAAATGCAAACACCACACAGAAAGGCCCGGGAGATAGCCCACCTGAGCACTGAAGGTCTGGGGAGGACCTGCCCCCCAGAGCCAACAGCGCCCCATGCGGGGATCGAACCCATAACCTTACATTGCATTATATAGCCATACAGCACACTCACCCACCGGAGGGAGTTTAAAAATGGTGCAGATTTGACCAAATATGTTGCATTCTCAGCAGACCTGGACAATTTTCTGTTTACTTCACATGCTCTGGGTCCAAAAAGCACTTACTGAGCAGACTCCAGGCTCCAATTTTGGCTTCATTTCTTCAGAATGCATATGCATTTGGTTTATTAGCTTGGTTTTATAGTCAGCTATCATGAGTTAACCTAAGGTTGTGTGTATATATATATATATTTAAAACATTACGCGCGACATTACTGTCCAGTGTGTAATCAAATATATGGCTGGTAGTATCACAGGGACAGCAGCAAAAAATTACTTATCATCAATAATAATAATAATAATAATGCTTTTTATTTTAAAATGCCTGTTTAGGACACCAAAGGGCACTTCACATACACACCAAAACATACAACTATGATTCACAGACAATAGGAAAAAATGTCAAAGTGAACGTGACAGCCTGACAGTGTGACAGTTTTAAATTCAGCAGTGGATTCACAGTGCCAGATGTGAGCTCCAGAGCCTAGAAGCAGTGTGACAAAAGGCTATCCTTAATTAAGACCTTTGTCAGGTTTTTAATGGCACACACGACACACTGGAACACACACGTGCATATATGGAGGCGACACAGGACACACACACACACACGCAGGTAGGCCTGAGGTCGTGGTGAATTTATTTTCTGCTTTTTCCCATCCTGGACCGTCCTTCCTCAAGGACCCCCCAGGAGCAGTGGGCAGCTTTGCAGCGCCCGGGGACCAAGTGAAGTGAACTGTCCATCTTTGGTCAGGGATGGACATGAGTTCTGTTATTTTGCATGTTTTTACTGTTGGGGTTCTTAGTGGAGGAAACCCCTTGTGAACACGGGGAGAACATGCAAACCCATAATGCTGAGGTTGTAGTCCGGCAGAGCAGAGCTGCTGAGGCGGATGGCAGTCGTAAAGGGACAGAGATAGAAGAAACTTTGTTTATTTGTGCAGTGAATGAGAGAGTATTGTACCACCAATGTTCTAAATTTGAGTAGAGCAGGGTATGGTGCAGCCAGCCATCTATCTGGTGAAGGAATTCATCTTTGCCTGAGACAACGAGGAGCTCACTTTTATTGTTGTTTAATTTTAGTTCGTCATCCACAAGTTGATGTCATGAGGATAGGTAATGGGCGTGCTGGGAGGAAGAGAGGCAGTGGGTGAAGAGTGTTACCAGCATAATAGTGAAAGTGAACATGCGATCATTGACATCAGACATCAATAATCACACAAGCTTATGCTAACATAGTTAAGAAATGGTAAAGCGTACATATTTAGCCTCATATCCCTAATGACTTGTAAACGTTCCTGGTTATTTGCCAGTTTACAACCAACTGTGCATTCACTCATGCAAACTGAATATGTCTGCTCATTTGGCTTCATTTTCTTCTGCTAATGCGGCCTTTATAGAAAAAAACATGTCAAGTCCACTCTTAGAACATCAAATGTTATTCTGAGACTGAACGTTGGCGGCGCACCATGTCAAAAGATGAAGCCCGTTTGTTTTCAGCGATCCACGAGACCTCCATTAAAAGCAATGGAAAACAAAACAAAATAGAGGCGTAGGATTAATCTCCTATACGATTAGCCTATTATTCTTGGTTATGAAAAAAACAACGTCACGCAGTTTATCCCTGTATATTTTTCGAAGAACATACGTTCCCATACCTTAGAAAAAAGTTAATGACGACGGTGTGGACAACTTGGCGATAAGGCAACCATTTTGTCTTTTAGAACAGGGGGTGAGGAATTGAGAGACGTCCGGTTGTGGATTTCCGATTTCTTGTATAGCTATTACGTTGGCAGTTTCCCGTATTGAGTGACGTATATTTACACCAATGGGTAGCTTCGCCTGAGTTTCAGCCCAGTGCTCACACTGCAAAGGCGGGCGGGGCTGTGAACAGTTTCAAAATGGCGTTCAGCTAGGAAGGCAGTAGTGAAGCGATAAACAGTTGCTCGTCAATTCAGTAACGTAAACATAAATAAAGCAGAGAACACCATCATCGCTAGAACATATTTGAAGTGGTGCATACAAAATGAAAGGTAAAGAGCGTTCTCCAGTCAAAAAGCGCTCACGTCTACTGGATGAATCTCGAGAAAGGGGAGGAAGCCACCCATCATGTAACGTTAAGAAAATGGGAACCCTTTCGGTGTCTGGCAGCAACAACGGTAATAATTCGATGAAAGGGAGCAGTTCAACGAGACGGACTTTACTCGGCGATAAACGAGACAGTCGAGAGATAGACGGGCACGTTTCAAGTCGTACTGGAAGTAACCACAGTTATGCTAATATCACTGCAGGTGTGAGTAGCAGCAAGAACCACAGCGGCCTCACTTTGGAAGCCACTGCACGGATCAACTCTCGCGGAGAGGCCAGGGCTCTCCCGGGTAATGAAAGTGAGTACAAGACTTTGAAAATAAGCGACCTTGGTTCCCAACTGAGTGACGAAGAAATAGAAGACGGCTTATTTCTCGAGTTTAAAAAATTTGGTGACGTGAGCATTAAAATAAGTAGAGTGAACGACGAGCGTGTGGCGTTTGTCAATTTCAGAAGGCCTGATGACGCTAAGGCTGCAAAACACGCCCGCGGCAAATTGGTTCTGCATGACAGGCCACTGAAAATCGAGGCTGTGTACATGAACAGGCGACGGAGCCGCTCGCCTATAGATAAAGACACATATTCAGCGGTCGCAGGTCACAGACATTTGCATACTCAGAGACCCCTCTCACCCACTGGACTGGGGTATAGAGACTACAGGCTACAGCAGCTGGCCCTGGGTCGTCTCCCACCTCCACCACCCCCACCTCTTCCCAGAGACTTAGAAAGGGAAAGGGAATTTTCTTTGTATGATGCCAGGACTCGACCACCTTTTATCCCAGAGGTTGCTGCTTTTCGAGAGGAGGACATAGTTTCCCCAGAGGACGACCAGAGAGCCAACAGGACATTGTTTCTTGGTAACCTTGACATAACAGTGACTGAGAGTGACCTGAGGCGGGCTTTTGACAGGTTCGGGGTTATCACTGAGGTGGACATCAAACGCCCGACACGTGGACAGAGCAGTACTTACGGATTCCTGAAATTTGAAAACCTTGACATGGCTCACCGCGCCAAGATTAGTATGTCTGGCAAAGTGGTGGGCCGGAACCCCATCAAGATTGGATATGGCAAGGCCACTCCTACCACCAGACTCTGGGTTGGGGGATTAGGGCCCTGGGTTCCTCTGGCTGCCCTGGCCAGGGAGTTTGACCGCTTCGGCACCATCAGGACCATAGACTATAGGAAGGGCGACGCATGGGCTTATATTCAATACGAGAGCCTGGACGCTGCCCAGGCGGCCTGTTCTCACATGCGTGGCTTCCCTCTCGGAGGTCCCGACCGTCGTCTGAGGGTGGATTTCGCCGACACGGAGCACCGCTACCAGCAGCAGTATCTGCAGCCCCTGCCACTTCCACCACACTATGACCTGGTGGCAGAGTCTTTTGTGCACCGCGCCGGTCCTGACGCACTGCGGGTGAGGGAGAGGACTCCGCCGCCGCCTGCCCTTCGCTTCCGTGATGCTCCGTTGTACCCTGCTGCCGCAGAGTGGCCAGGTGGTCCAGCAGTGCGTGACCGCGCTCGAGGTGCACCCCCCTTTGAGCCACTGGAGCATTTGGAACGAGAGCGGCGTTCCCGAGATGCGTGGTCACTGGACCGCGAGCGGGAGCTGCAAAACCGCGACCAGGCCAGGAAGCGCCGCCTCGTGGAGGATGGCCGTCATCTGGAGCGTTCGCCCGACAGCAGTGAGCGCCTCAGAGGTCGTCGTCACGGTGTCTCCATGGAGCGCAGCCCGGGCGGCAGCAGTGGCAGGGATGGTGGACGCTACAGCGATTCAGAGAGGCTCTCTCGTGCAGACCGGCCCTCTCCTGCGGGACGTGACCGGCGTGGAAGTTTGGAATGTGCGCCTGGTGAGAAACGACTGCGGACGCTGAGCCCCGTTGACCCATCTGCTACTGAAAGGGAGCGCAAGCGCAAAGCCAACGACTCTACCAAGAGCCCTGGCAAACGAGAGGAGCGTACTGAGCACCCCTCTTCCACTTCCTCTTCCTCCTCCAGGGCCACAGCCCAGTCCAAGCAGGGACCTGGGGGCCACAAACTGTCACTGGCGTGGCAAGGCATGCTGCAGCTGAAGAACAGCAGCTTCCCCACTAGCATGCACCTGTTGGAGGGTGACCTGGGCGTCTCCAGCAGGCTGCTAGTGGACGGCAGCACTGGCAGTCAGGTGTGCCAACTCAAGATCACCCAGCGCCTTCGCCTGGACCAACCCAAACTGGACGAGGTGGCACGCCGCATAAAGATCGCAGGACCCAGCGGATATTCAGTACTACTCGCCGTGCCTGGAAGCTCGGAGGAGGGCCCCTGTGACACGGGCAGCTCGACGGAACGACCCCTGAAGAATCTGGTGTCCTACCTTAAGCAGAAACAAGCTGCTGGGGTCATTAGCCTCCCTGTCGGGGGGAGCAGAGACAAGGACAACGCGGGAGTTCTGCACGCCTTTCCCCCTTGTGAGTTCTCCCAGCAGTTTCTCGACACCGCAGCTAAAGCCCTCGCCAAAACCGACGAAGATTACCTGGTAATGATCATAGTCCGAGGAGCATCATAAAAAAAGTAACACACAAAAGTAAAGTAAATGATAACTTATAATGGCCCTGTAATATATATAGAGTGCCGCTGTGTCATAGAATATAGTCTTGAATGTCAAAGGGTATTTTGCAGTGTCTGTCTGTCACTGGAGAAGAAGAAAAAAAAAAATATTGTAACATTGTGCTTTCAGCAGTCCAATGCCTCAGAAATGATTCTGGTTGTCTTTATGCATGGTAGTCTAACATTTTTTTTTTGTAAGATTCACTCTTAAAGCAAACGGGAATGGAAAACTTTGATGACGGTACATCAGAATAATGTGATACATATTTTTCCTGACATAATGTAACACTACACGGCCTCCATTACAGAGTTAAGTTTAAATTTACCCTCAGACTAAACATTGTTGTCTCCATCAAGTCGATGCGCACTCTACTAAAATGATCTACCTGATATGCTCATAGTAAACTGTCCTGTGATTTCTGCTTTTACTGAGTTCTGCAAACTTGTTTTTGAAATACATATATTTTTTTGTTTCTTATTATTGCAGTCATTTGCAGACAGATGATATGTTCCCAAATCATCACACTCATAACCTGACATCATAGATATAGATTACAGAGATTTGAATGTCATTACATTGAACAAAAGAGTGTTCTTTGAATCCTGAAAGAAAGAAAACCTCAGTGGTTTATTGTTTTGGAAATGCATTCTTAATTCTAAATTCATTTAATGAGATGGTATATGGAATTGACCCTCAGTCTTCAATCTCCTGAAAATGTACATGTGACGGGGACTGAAATATTTATGAAAATGTTGGTTTATTAGTATGTTTAAACTAAAAGTGTAGCCTAAAGGTTTTATTTTTCAACACAAGGGCCTCTGCCATCAGATATTGAACAGGAATTTATTATTGCGGTCTGGCCAGGCATGAAAATCCCCTTTGTGTGTTTATGTAGAGTGTGAGAGAAATATTAGCCTACCAGTTCTACATCAGACGCTTCCTACAACAACAGATAACCTGTTAAGAAAAGCTGGTCACTCCAGATGGTAGAAATAAAATGGTGTTTATATGACTGTAGGTTTTACTGGGATAAAGTAATTCAATTTATGAAGATAGAACTAGGTAATTGTAAATGGGTTACTTGGAAGAAAAGTTGACTGTGTAAGAAGAAATGGTATTGATTTTTGTAAAGATACTGTTTCCCCCCCCCCCCCCCCCAATAGCTTATTTGTATTGTGTTTTTTTGTTGTATTTTTTTAAATGTCTGCTTGATACTTTTAAACAAGTCTTTCATCAGATAGGATCATGTAAAATTGACTAATATTCTAAGACACTAGTCCAGGGGCGTTGGTCATTTACAGGCGTACATACAAGTCTTGTATTAATAAAGAGGGTTCCTTGTTTTTATCAGATGAAATCTCCTTTTGAAATGGAGTGATAAGAAATCATATAAAATGTGCTCCAGTTCATCTTCAATTACATTTGGTCTTAATTTGGTCCCACTATTACATGTTTTATTACTTTTGGTGCAGTTTTTCTCTGCCAGTCTGCTTTATGTACTCAAGACATAGCCCCCTAAAACTTTTTTTTTTTTTTTTTTCAGTGCAGTCATTTCATTGTCATGTAAACAGCTGTCATATGTTTGCTGATCTTATGTTTCTTAAAAAAAAAAAGTGTACTTGTATGGACAGTGAATATCTGTTCTGAGAGGATTCAAGAACACTCAGCGCCATGGACACTCTTGGAAACACGTGCATACAAAACAAAAAATCATCCATGATTCTCAGATGACAGGCATTGCTTTGTGCGTCTAACTGAACAGACTGCTCTTAAGTTGTGTAATTGCTTTGTTATGACCGTGCCCATGTTTTAAATGGAAGTAAGTTTGCAATGTGCTCTTTACTGTACAACTGAATTCTGGAGAGAAAAAATGGAAACCATCGCAAAGCACATGCGACTAAAGTAGCAGCTGTTCACCACAATCACACACAAAGAAAAAAAAACATGCATCTGGCACTTGCTTGATTTTTGTCTCAGTGTCAATAAATTGTTTCTCTTTCGATGGAAAATCCGTCTGTTTCTGCCTGGAAGTGAGTTGAAGACGGCCCGTTTTGTGACCTTTTCTGTTTTGTTTTGCCAAGGCCCCTCGTTTTCTGTCTGAGACAGAAAGGATATCCATTCCACGCAGCACAGACAAAAGGAGTGAGGGAGTGGAGAGAGGGGTTGGGGGGGGAACACCCCAAACTTGTATCTGTTTTGACCCCTTGTTGCATGACATTTTTTGCTCTACTTGTTGCTTCTTCCAGGAAGAAGGAAGTCACTGTCTTCCTGTGGAGGGGTAGCAGGCTGTTCTGTTTGACCTGCGCATTAGGAGAGCGTTATGAGTTTGTGAGTTGCACGTGTTTTGGCGCAAATGCAGACAGCCACCACCACTGCATATGTGTATGGCTGCCCCCTCAGGTTTATCTTCTGGCTCTCGGAGTCGGAGGTGAGGAGGATCTCCTTGTTGGCGCTTTAACACAGCCACCTTTTCAGGGCATTGATTGGCCACTGGGCGGGCCCCTCCTCCAACACTATCAGGAAGCAACCTCCAGTGCCTTCACAGAACAAGAGGAGTGAGGGATCGCCATGGTTACGCTTTCCTGCCCTCACAAAAAACAAGGATCAGCTGTGATTTGTGAATTCCTGAGTTTTATTAGCAGATTTGCATTGAAGCCTGGTGGAAGTTTTGTTAGGAAGGCTCAGCATTAAAAGGAGAGAGAGGCTGGTTGTTCTCAGCTGGTGCAGGGATTCCCCACTTTTTAATGAAGTGCATTAATTGGGGGAAACTTCCAGTGTTTATTTGTACTGAGAGCATCAACAGGGATCCTGCGTTTGAAAGGAGCGCCACACCAGCCTTTGACAACATTCACATTTTAAACACACATGCACACTGTGCTGATGTCGGGAGAAGCGGGAACCTCAGCATCTGGGGTCAGTCAAGTCCAGGAGCCCTGAAGGAAATGTCCTTCACCTGAGCTCACTGGTTTCTCCCTGTGGATGTCCCTGTTGACTATCAAACCCAAGTTGCCTGAGTGTCTTGATCTTGAGCTTAATCTTGACCTTCGAAACAGAAGAGGATGCTGATTGCTACTGTTATCAGAACCTGAATGTGATTCCCTTGATGCAGCAGGTAAAGTGATCAACCTACACTGGCTCTGCTGGATTTGCAGAGGATGTATGTATGTATGGATGAATGTTACGGGAACATTAGCTCAAAGCTCAAATTTTATGCTAAACATAGCGATATTTTCAAAGGTTACAGGTGATGTGATGGCATGAAGAGAGAATGCAGGTGCTTATAATCTTGATCAGGACAGCCCAATGAAAAAATATAATGAAGTTGTGTTACTCTTTTAAATACCAACTGAATAGGCTCTCTATTACTGCTAAAAATGATAATTTATATATGAAGATGTGTGTGTGTGTGTGTGTGTGTGTGAACTATTATCGACCTGCAAATTGAGATGAGTGTTTCTTTGTGTTCTTATGTTCATAATGTTATGGCCTGACCGTCAACAGTGATTGACAGCTTGTCAGTTTATGCCAACATAGCTTAAAGCAGAAAGGACAATCAAACCCAGTTCCCTAAGCTGACTGTATCTGTCTCTCTGGTTTGTACAGCGTGAACAAGGCAGTCTCAGAAACATGCACCTCTACTGAAATCAGTTTCTTAAAATGTGAAAAAGGTAAGCCCCAATTGGTACCTGGACATTATTATTCAGGAGTTGAGAAATTGCAGTAGTTTAAGTGGACATGTATTGATTGATATATATATATATATAAAACATATTTGTCCATATGACCAATAGTATACATATATATGTCCAATTGTGTGTGTGTGTGTGTGTGTGTGTGTGTGTGTGGTCTATATATATATATATATATATATAAGCTACGCCTTTATAAATATAGTCATACTTCAGTGTCACCACTTATCAGTAAGCAAACACATTCCCAAACATTTGTGTCTTTTTAAGATGAGATTTAGTGCAATATCACGTATGACTAGGCCATAGAGTCTCCCAAATGTACTGTAATCTGTTTTAAATTTGGGAAGCTCGATCTCCATTCTACTCATCCACCAGTATAGATTTGGAGGATTGGATTAGAAGTCACTCCCCCTTCACAAATATTATACACCTTTTACCTTCAATTTTTATTTCTATAGCACCAAAACAATTCATTTGTTCCCAGGCGCTTTCTGAAGCCCAGGCCCTGTAAAGGTTTAAACTCCAGGTTACTAGAGGTTGTCTGTAAGTGGCTTTGGATAAACGTGTCTGCCTTTTTTTTATATGTTAGTTTTAAAAATCAACTTCACTATATGTTGTCAGTGACAAAAAAAAAAGATTGATTACTGGTCTGAACACTGAACTACCAGTTATTCATATAATGAATTCAATACCCAGGCAAAACTATGACAGTATTTTAAACAAATGTCTGAGAAAACTTAAACATGAAGTGTGCAACAGTGTAGCCCGGTTACTAATGAGTGTCAAAGGTAAAGCACTTAAAGTTAGTCAATGAGCGCCGGTTTCTTACACCACGACCAGCTGCCGAGAGACAGTGTGGTGTGTCGTTTTGAAGAACAGAATAAAACTAGTAATGACATGATAGGACGTTTGTTTTATACAATATAACTGCCACTTCCAAAAAGGACACATAGTTAACTAATCAAGAGATGTTCACTGATTATGATGACAAACCCACTTGTGACCGATAAAAACATGGCTAGGTTGAATGAAGTTCCCTTCCATGATGGGATACCATGGCCTTTAGTTAGACTGGAGGGGAGGATGGATTTAATTTCACTACTGGCTTTTTTCAATGACATATCATTGTTGGAGTGGCCATTGAACTGCCTGGATGAAATCAGAAACTTAACTAAACAAAAACTAAATCTTGTGAATGATTTAAATAGCTATCCTTTAGCTGTGTGTGCTCTAGGGAAATATGATGTTAATACAGCGGCACGTGGTTCATTTAACCCCCAAAATACCATTAACCATTAATGCAAAACATATACTGCTTTAATACCATTAACCATTAGTGCATAACATATACTGTTTATATTGTGGGTCATTATTGTGAGAAAGCCTGAAGGGTTACTAAATGAAAAGACTAATTCAAACTGGCAATAGCAGATTGTGTATGACTTCAATAGTTTATATTATAACTTATGTTTATTTTTGGCACTGGCTGGGCAATTCATTCTTGCCCTGCTTGCCCTGATACTTCCACATTCATGTTTATCATACCAGGGGAGTAGTCTGCAAGAAAGACCAGAGTATGGTAGCAAGGGCCAATATCCTACATAGAGGTCTGTAGACAGTACGTAGATTTCATTCTCTTTCAAAATGGGCAGGTGAACTATTGTATAAACATTTAGCAAGAGGTGATACACTCCTCATGTGAAATAAATAATACTTAGTAGGGCACTCAACAGCCAAGCTGCTGGAACCCTGACAAACTATATATTCTTATTAAGATGTTATATATATCATCTTAACTCTGGTTCTGCCTGCAGAGGCGTCTGAGGAGCACAAGCAGTAATGAAAACATGTCCACAGTGTGTGGAGAATCACTTCTGCTGGCCAGTAGGTGATGCTGGGATGAACAATGGGATATTTCGGCCCTATGAGGACAAAAATGGCAGCGCACGTGCACTGTTTCTCCAAAAGAGGACATAGTTCAGAGAGAGAGGGAGAGGTAAAGGTGTGATTTAAAGGCACTAAGTGGGCAGAGCCGGACAAACGTTAAGTAGTGAAAAGTTTAAAGGTTAAAGCCTTCTGCTAGCATTGTCTATTGATCTGTGTCATTGTCAATCTGTCATCGATCATGAAACTGAATGCATCAAGACAAGACTAGAATGTAAGATGGCAATATTGCTGCAGGTTCTGCACCATGTTCAAGATAAATATAGCCCATCTCACGTCCATTCTGGAGACTTTATTTAGACCTAGAATGTAAAATGTCCAAACATTCGTAACATGTGATAAAAAAACATTTGCATAATGGATAACATTTACAACTTCAGAGCTAGGTACTGAAACGAAAACATGTGAAGTGTACATCTTTGCTGAGATGTTATATGTTTCAGCAGATATCCTGGCACTTAGCACATCTTGTGCGAGCAGGAGAGGTCGAGTCTAGGGCCCTTCAAATCTTGAGAGCTGTATGGTATAGAATCAAACAGTAATAATAATAATAATTTATTTTATTTGTAATGCACTCTTCATTCAATAGAATCTCAGAGTGCCAGTCTCTTCTGTGTCTAGGTTGGTATGACTGGTTTGGCTTGGTCTCGTATTGGTTAATCCTGAACTTAAGCAATGCCAGGGACATGAAGCATCCTGACCTACCAATGGTAAACTAACTAACCCTATACAAAAGGGGAGGGGCATGAGATGAGAGTGACCATATGCAATTCATCTTCAATGAAAAAGTTGAATTTTATGGTTTTTACATAGAAAACTGACTGCTGATTGAGTTACATTATTATCCCGGTAACCTCAAGTCAGAAACATCTATTAGGGGCCAAAATCAAGGTGGTGTTGTGGCTCTTGTGTTGTGGCTCTTGTGGCTCTTGTGTGTATCTAGGGGTAAATATTTGAATTCAACTTTATTCTACAGCACCATTAACAATTCACATTGTTGTCTCAAGGTACTTTACAGAGCGCAAGGTCTGAACCCCCTGAGACCAAGGTCACAGGCCACAGTGGTAAGGAAGAAACCCTCTGACTAATTATAATGTCTCTTATGTAATTGAATTCATTTTATAATTTGGCTATTTGTAGGTTTTTTCATTTGCAGGTTTCCACGTTTCTTCCGCTTTGGTCCACTAAATGAGTGCTGCCGAGTGTCCTCTGATCCTTAAGCACCTCCATTTGGGCCGAGCTGAGCGGTGAAAACACCATAGATGACACGAGGACCATCTGGTGAGTCATTCTTGCTATGGACATATAAAGTTACATTTCTGTTGTTGTATTACACTAAATGTAACCTATTAATGTATAACACTAATTCTTTATTATATATAACATTGGTTCTAGTGCATGAAATCTACACTGGCTGATATTTTAAAGAGCCCTGTGATCCCTTGTGACATTACATACATAATTAAATAACTACATACCTGTTGCTGGTTGCCATTGTGAATTCATTAATTAAATATGTCATGAAATATGTCAAATTCATCCATCAAAGCTGGTGATCAGAGTATGTCACAATCAGTCGATGGTGAGATTTTTTTTTCAGCAAATTAGGTAAAGAGATTTGTTTGTTGAGTTTGTTTGTTTGTTTGTTGAGTCAGAAAATAACTGGATAATGTAAATCCATAATAGAACTGAACTGAGTTTTATTCAGGTGGACGACCCTCCCCTTTCTGCTCAAACATTTATGGTAGTGTATGCATGAATACAATCAAAAAGCATCCAATACTACGGTAGGCTACAGCCCACTTTAGCATTTAGCGCTAACATGAAACTTTGAATGTGCATTCAGAATATTATCCACCAGTACAGGCTTGGAGTTAAATGTGCCTGTAATGTTAGTCACCAGATACATTCAAAACAAACCAACCCTAATATGTGTAATCGGCGGAGCAAGATATTTCTTGAAAAAAAAAACACTCCCTTGAGTGAAAGAAAGAAGAAAGAAATTGAACAAGAAAAGCAGATATTCGCAGTTTGAAGAAAGTCTTTCCACTGGTCACAAAAAGACAAATGGTCACTCCTCCTGAAGAGTGTGTTTAGTGGGAGAGCTTTCTGCTGCACTGCACACCGTGCGGTCATCATCATCTTCTGATGTCGTGAAGTCTGCTGTCCTCGCTGCACATGAGATCTCTCCAGAAGATTACACACACCATGGTTGTGGAACCTGAAGGAGAGAGGAGACCATACCCACATACAATATTCTGGGGAAAAGGAAATAGCTTTTGATAGATGCGTTCGTTTCTAAAACATCCGTCATGATTATGAGAAATTGAGGTGAAAAACTATCTAGAAGATCCAAGCAAGGACATGAAGAAAGCTGCTGCTGTGGCAGATGATTTTGAGCTCACTCATTCAAAGCAGAGCAGGGTACTTGTAGACCTTGTAGAGGTGATATGGGAGTAGTTAATTAAAAAAAAAAAAGTTTTTAAATGTATTTAATAATAATTTAATACATTTTCATTTATTAAGTTTAAGTTTTGGTGGGGAAGTGTTCCTGTACACATCTATACACACATTTCATAAGTACATTTACATGCATTTACATTTTGTTTATTTTATAACATTTATTAAAACAGGTGTGACATTTTCAAACATCTTAGTCCTTGTAAAAAGATCAAAATAATTTAAATAAAACTGGGGGAAAAAACCTAAAGGCATAAAGCCAGGCGGGCTCTCTGTGCAAGACTGATGGGGGCCACGGGAGAAGGTAAGTCTCATCTCTTTGGGGGTCTGTCAGGTGCCAGACGACCATTTGAGTTCCGTTTGTGTTGTTTTGTTACGCACACACACCTTAGATACTGCCACACTTTCTGTCCTTTCGAGAGCATAGGTTTAACAAGCTGGCAGAGTAGCCTGGTATGCAACAGTATTTTGTTCCACCTATGAAACATATTTGGTATAACAGTGGCATCTTTGGTAACACAGCCTTTTGAGTCAATTAGTGAACCTAGCATACAGCCATCTTATGTTTCTTTTCTTTCTCCATAGACAGCTTGTCAGGAGCCGTGTCAAATGTGTATCAGTGTTGTTCTATATTTAAGAGCAGGCCCCTCCACCCTACAACATAAAGCTGGATCCAGGCGTGCTCCGCTCGCAAACACATATGACAACACAAGAGCCAAGTATCCAGCTGATAGCTAGCCCTGTTGACTGTAAGCAGTCACTCATTACAGGTTTGGTATAATCTTGTTTTTAATTGATGAATGTCATTGGTTCCACCCGTGTTTGAAAAACTAACATCATAGCTAGTGTCACTACAAAACAGAACTTTAATTTTCACCTTAAATTATCCTTAGAAAGAAATAATACTGATTTGTTTAGGGGCAAAACCGCTTAATTTGTCTTCTAAATAGGAGAAATTGAGCTATTTAATAACAGCAGAAAAGGCTTTCCATTTGACCCTTATTGTCAAATATTGCATGATGGCACTTTTAAACATGCTGTACAATGTTCCTCAATGTATGATATGGAAGGTCAGATGTATGTATGTAACCATTTGTGTGGTTTTGTCTCTATTCTTTTTACTTTTTGTTTTTACTTTTACTGTTACTAATCTTGAAAAAGTATTCACCCCCTGGCTACTTATGCTGTAGTATATTTCTAAGTCTACTCAATATTCTGCTTGCTGGAATTCAACCGAACCATTCTAAATGATTCACTTGAGCTACCCCGGTGTTGCTTTAGCCTTGTGCCTTGGGTAATTGTCCCACTGGTAGGTAATTCAATTCAATTCAATTCAATTTTATTTATATAGCGCCATAACAATACAATTGTCTCTAGGCGCTTTACAGAGCCCAGAGCTCTAAAGCCCTACTTTTACAACAGACTTCAACAGGTTTTCTTGTGATATTGTGTAGATTTTGATTTTAATTTCAATCATCCTCCCTTCAATTCTAAAGGGGTTTCCTAGTTCCTGCAGTCGAGAAATATCCCCACAGCATCTGGGTGGTGTGATACAACTTCCACCTCATCCATATGGATCCAGTGATTGTCAACTGGACATCAAAACCACTTGGATCCACTTCTCACATCGCACTTAGGCATTTGAATCACCTTGTCTCTTTAGGCTTCATTCCCTGTTATTCCCACCCTGGCACATGACCCTTATACAGACTGATTTTTAGATCCAGAGGGAGATCTCTAATTTAACCACTGAAAAGTACTGCCTAATTATCCAATTCAATTCAATTTTATTTATATAGCGCTAAAACAATACAAGTGTCTCAAGGCGCTTTATGATCAGTTATGGTCAACTAATTGCCACCTTTTTTATCATTTGTGATTAATTTGCCATCTGCCTTAATCTAGATCTCAAAAGTGTGGGCGTCTGAATACTTATGCAAGTAGTATATTTCAATTTTGAATGTATTTATTTTTAACATTAGCAGATAAATCAGTTATGTTGCCTTTGAAATATACTAGAGCATAAATATTAATAATAAAAGTATGGATTGGAAAATGATGTGTAAGTGTCTTTTGTGATTGTGAAAACGGTGATTTTCAGGGGGGTGAATAGTTGTATCTCATCGTACCTTGTGTTGAACTGTCTACAGACACAAAGTGCTGCCTTATCTCAACAGTTCACAGCAACTGTTTTAATTGTTTGTATAACTGAGACGCACGCAACACTGCTCTTTGTAAAGCAGCAGTAAAGAAGTTACTTAAAAGGTATGCAAAAACCTTGCAAATACCACAAACAGCCGAATTTCTACTGATAAAAGCTTGCTAATGTGTTAAATGGTGTATTTTGGCGATATAGCTGGTAATCCAATCCAATCTATGAAAGCATGCAGTTTGATTGCCAACACAGACCTTTTGAGTAGGGCCTTGAAACAAATCTTGAATTTAACATTTAAGTTATCTGCCATGTAAGGATAATTCAGAGATCGCCTTCAATCTGTAAACATGTAATTTATTTATAATCCCTTGAATTTCAGGACATTTGGACATCATGACAACTTAAAAGAAGTAACTAAGGGTTGGCTGAATTGAAGTAAAGGGAGCATGTTTGCAAATTAAACTAAGGGCTTTGCATAGTTTCAGGGGCTGAAAAAGGTAAATGTTAGTGTAATTTAAAGGCCCATTATGCGAGAATTGGTATTTTGTTATAGGCCACTGAGCTCCCCCCAAAGTTGCAGAGTGTAATTCACTTTTACGCCACTGTCGTAAATACAAATCTCGCTTTGAGACCCCCTAATGGCCAGTAGTGACATAGACATATATTATTATAGGTATATATGTCTATGAGTAGTAAGCTTGTATTTGCTGAACCGGCAAAGACAACGCCAGAATTCAAAGAAGCCTGTCGACTCACAAGGTAGAATAATATTATTACTCAAGATATTACATAAATGTGATTCTGCAGTCTTATTTCTTGTGATATATAGATGAACGCTAAAATAACCACACACAAAAAACATTGGCAGGGATGTTTAAGCGAGATGTTAACTAGTGAGTCGACAACTTTCCTAACACAACCAAACATCAAGCAACACAAGACATAGCAAGACAGCTAATAACCTCGGTGTCTGACTTGCATGCTTTAATACGGTGGCCGAGAGGTGCAAACCAACATTACAAAATCTGAAACCCTTCTACAAAGCTTGAGACAAATTTACATTTTGGAAAACATTTTTACATATCATAAAACAAAATTACATTACCATCACGCATTTACAAGTCCCAAAACAAATGTACATTTCAGAAAACAAATTTACAAATGACATTAACCGGAAAGGGATTACCAACTCCGAGATTGGAAGTGATAACGGAAGCGCTCAATTTGTTCTTTTGTTTGAGCACCTGCCACATCATGCGGTAACCTAAACAGCTGTCCAGGTCCACGAAGTTCTAGTCGTATTGCCCTAATTATGACGTTTGCAGAGAAGAAATCCTGTCTGCGATATAACCCGGCATCATTCAGTTTGCTTTTTCACCATGAACTCCATCCATCAACTCAAATTGAGCACTTCCGTTATCACTTCCACGTCAATCACGGAGTTGGTACATTCCCTTTCCGGTTAATGTCATTTGTAAATTTGTTTCGCCACTTGTAAATTTGTTTCGGGACTTGTAAAAGTGTTTTGTGTCTTGTTAATTTGTTTTCTGAAATGTAAATTTGTAAATGTGTTATGGTAATGTAATTTTGTTTTATGATATGTAATTTTTTTCCCCAAAATGTAAATTTGTCTCAAGCTTTGTAAAAGTGTTTCAGACTTTGTAATGTTGGTTTGCTCCTCTCCTCTCGGCCACTTAACTCTCTCTTCCTCTTCAGCGCTGCCCGGACAATGTATTCATCGGTTTCTTCGTCGCGTATTGTTAAACCAAAATTATGTTATTTTAAGGTAAAATTGTTATACAATGTTGCTACAAAGTGTTTTATGTTTTGTGATGTGTTTGATGATGTTAGCAAGCAAGCAAGCAAGCAACACTTATTTATGCTACCACAGTTGTAAGAGGGGTTTAAAACGAATAAGCTAGTGAATTTTGTTCAATTTAGCTCTCTATCTAATTCACAGACACTGTACATCATATTGATCATCATGACTGACACATCATATTATCGGTTTCCAGGGCTCTCCAGTTCAATTTGAATCAGCACTCAGCTCTACTTCACTAGATGTGTCGTTGAAAACCTACCGCTACCACTCGTCATTGTGATCATTGCCTAAGTTTTTTTTTTTTTTTAAACAAGAAAAGTGGGGGGAAACTGCTGGACTGTGGAAACTTAAATGGTCACACTTTATTTGGATGGTCCCCTATACACGATATACAGATGCTCAAATTATAAACATACTATCTGTTATTACTATCTGTTAGGGATTTGGTTTGTTTAAGGAGATGTTCAATGAACAATTAGAAAGACTGAACTTAAATTTCAACAAACCATCTGTAAAGTATTTGTATAGACGGACTAACCAAATAAAACTTTACCACTGAGACACCTACAGATTCACCCAAAAAATAAACTCTGTAAAGTAATTTGAGGAAAAGATGGCAAATTATAGGGAATAGCAGACATGATCCAAGTAGTTGATGCCGCCATATTGTAAACATCTATCATTCTAACAGACATTTTTGGCCATCATTTCTGCTTTGAAAATATTTCAAGTTTGTTTTTGCATAAAATATTTGATCTTAGTGGAATGCCCAGATATACCTGTTGTACACTCTTAAAATAAAGAACCTTATTGTGAACCTTCATATCAAGTGAATGGTTCTTAATGAAAATAAAGGTTCTTAAATGGTGCTTGACATGGCTCCATGGTTCCGTAGATGGAGTTGCTCAAATCAAGTGAATGGCTTGTAACGGTTTTCCAGAAAGAGTATTGTCCTATAACTGTACTCATAGCCCTTCCTAAAAATGCTTTAATTCTATAATGCTATAGGTCTAGTAAAGGTGTACAATCATTTCTTTTCAGTTTTCAAAACATTTTATGAGTTATGCAGTTCCCATAGGGAGTCCATGTGATGTATCCATATGTGGTATATCATGAGAACTGAAACAAAACGAAATGGAACACATGATGTCCAGGCAGTAGAAAGTTCAGTCAGGTTTTCCCACCGTTTTCCGGGCACGCCTAGCTGGGAGAAGGCAGAAGGCACACTTAGGACCAGTTGGGGTGATCATATCTTTAAGACGGCCTGGTAAGACCTTGGGATCCACTAGCCAGAGCTGGGGACTTTGGCTGTTCGCAGGTCTCTAATGCAACCTTCGTTACCCCGATTTAAGACAAGCAGTTGAAAAACAATTGGGCGTTCATAATCTTTGTGAATTTACAAATCCAGGTGCTTCAGATAATTCACTGGAGAGGAAAAACAGAAATAAGACACAAACACACACATATATATACAGCCGCGGAAAAAATTAAGAGACCACTTCAAAATGATCAGTTTCTCTGGTTTTACTATAGATTGGTAAGTGTTTGAGTACAAGTTACATTTTTGTTTTATTCTATAAACTACTGACAACATTTCTACCTAATTTCAAATAAAAATATTGTCATTTAGAGCATTTATTTGCAGAAAAATGATAATTGGTCAAAATAACAAAAAAAAAAAGTGTTTCCAGATGTCGTATAATGCAAAGAAAACAAGTTCATATTCATTTTTAAACAACACAATACTAATGTTTTAACTTAGGGAGTGTTCAGAAATCAATATTTGGTGGAATACTGCTCACTTCTGACCTCATTTGTTAAAGGACTAAAACCCTGATGACTCCAGCTTCAGACCGGTGGATTCCCATACCTCCCTTCCGCGACTCCCAGGATGCTCTGTTCTTCCGCCCCTGCGCCCTATACTTCTGTGTTTTGATCGTTTTTGCTAAATTCTTATCTTCTGTGCTTTCCTGTTGTGCTTTGAATCCTGTTTGCTTTGTTTTGTCCCCGTTATTTCCCTGTTCCCTTGGCTTTGGCTCTCCTAATAAACTTCCATCCCTCGAACATCTTGTGTGTCGCCTGAAGTCCATGACAGTTACATAGCATTGCTTAGTAAACAAGCTATCATTTTGCCTGACCAATACAGTATGCTCATCTAGTACAGTGTCCCAGAAACTCTCGGGCCCATTGTGAATTATCACAAGGTCTTCACACACGCAGATCACATATGAAGATCATTACACTACAAAACACTTGTGTATGCACAGAGTTATATTCAGACTTTAATGACTTTAATCGCACAAGCGACACACCGCACACTGCAACACACGTGAATACATGGAGGCGACACAGGACACACACACACACACACGCCTGAGGTCGTTTGTGAATTTAGCTTCTGCATTTATCCCATCCCGGACTGTCCTTCCTCCAGGACACCAGGAGCAGTGGGCAGCTTTTTTTAAGCGCCCGGGGACCAGGTGAGATAAGCCGTCTGTCTTGGTCAGGGACCGACGAAGAGTGTTCTGTTCTTTTGCATGTTTTTTCTGTTGGGGTTTTTAGCGGAGGAAACCCCTTGTGAAAACGGGGAGAACATGCAAACTCCACACAGAAGGGCCCGGGAGATAGTCCACCTGAGCACTGAAGGTCTGGGGAGGACCTGCCCCCCAGAGCCAACAGCGCCCCATGCGGGAATCGAACGCATGACCTTCTTGCGGTGAGGCTGCAGTGTAAGCAACTGAGCCACCGTGCAAGCAATGACAATTATGATGTTAAAATCCGCCGTTCTAGGGATAGAAGCTCAGTAACCATTCATTACAGCATTTCTAAAAAGAAAAGAAGTTGCATACATGACATGTGACATGGCATAAAATTTATGCCATGTCATTTATGCCATATTTAAATGAGGAAAAAGCGAGGGGTGGTGTTGGGCGGTGGGTTGGGCAAAGAGCAAAGAGCTGACTGATCGTAACAGCACTGTGTGACTTACTGATCACTGTCAGTGACGTGCGGTGAGGTTCAGATTTACAAATACATAAACCCAATAGAGTATCTTAAATCACCATTCAATTGGCAGCTTGCACATTGACTACTAGCTGTTTTTCATATCAGCAATCTTTACACAGGTATAGGTAAGGTTCATGACAGTTGGCAGCTGCTAGTTTGTGATGAACTCGTGTTAATATGTGTGAATATGCACTCATGAATATGAACTCTTTCATACGAAGTTGCACAATCACCCTGAGGGTTTCTACCTTTTCCCATTATATTTTAAGAGTTAAATCGAAGAAGACTATAACATCAGCTAGATAACCAGCTATCATTTCATGCAAATTGAACTCTTCCAATTAAATCGTTTAAGGTTATTAAGTTTCCGTATCTAGCTAATTAGCTAGCGTAGCAACTGGATAACCATAGCAACCAGGAAACACAACTTCAGCTGCAATTTAAGTTTAATTTCTCAAAATCAGCTCACCAATAAAAAGCAGTCTTGGGTTCAAAGTGATCACAATCACTTGTGTGATTTTAAATGGCTTCACATAGACATTAAACAATCCTAAGAGAAAAAATGGGAAATCAACGTTGCTGCCGCTGTACGTCCAAAACCAAATGTATTCTTGAGGTTCCAAACATTTTCAAAGCAATTTGGCTTTGAATGTGAGAAGTCGATCGAGTTATCTTCTGTCCCGTCGTTTGAAGCATACCTTTTAGCTCCGGCATTGGTCTCCCATTATTGATCACTTCACATTTTGATTGAAAGTCCAGTTTTGAGAAATGTTTTAGCTTAGAAATAGAATCTTCCTTTTTCGCAGTGAGGGCATATAAGTGTAGAAGAATAGCAACGGCAGAACCAGCATAAACCCTGCCGGTGGGCTCTCGCACGCCCCCTTCATTGAGGCAGAGGTACTGTGTGCCTCACCTCCGTGCTTTTTCAATGCGGTTTTATCTCAGATCAACAAGACTAAATAGGTTCTACGCATGCACACGCATGCACTAAACCCAGTTTGTGAGGAATTGCGCAATCTGAGGTGAGGCACTGCATCACCGTCTCGCTGTCTGTTTGAACAGGACATGCGCAAATTCAGCGATTTTGATTGTAAAAATGCTCGAAATGATTGGAATCATGCAGAAATTACATTTATAGCACAGATCAGTAGAGAAATATTAATATATATTTTTTTACTTTTCACGATGACAGGTTCTGCCTCCCCTGCCTCCCCTGACCGCACGTCCCTGATCACTGTGTAACTTAGTGATCACTGTGTGGCCTGACACACTACTACTTTGAAAGGTAAAGAGACATGTGGTAGGAGCTGCAGCTATTCCTTGGAACTTCTTATTGGCGTTGTTCTCCTTCCTTTTGTGCAGGAGGTTAAACACCTTGTTATCACAGATGATGTGGAAGTCCTCAGCGAGCCACCACTTCCAGATCTGTCTTCGAGCGTTTGCACCATGGAACCAGAAAATCCTGATTAAAACGGTTGATACTGATGTTTTGGTGTTGGCTGTGGCAGTGGCTTAGGGTCTACAGCCAGAACATGAGCTTTGGTTGGCATTTTTTAAGCGGGTTTAACAGCTGTTGTAAAAGACACCCAACATAGATGGTAATGCACTGGCCAGCTATAGGCCGATATCCAATCTTCCATTCATTAGTAAAATACTTGAAAAGACAGTTTCAGTGCAAATAAACTCCTTTCTTAAAGAAAACAATATCCTGGAGAAATTTCAATCAGGCTTTAGAACATGCCACAGCCCTGAAACAGCTCCTACTAAAGTAATCAGTGACCTCAGACTAAATTTGGATGCAAATAAGGTCTTAATCCTTGTCCTCTTAGACCTAAGTGCAGGGTTTGATACGATTGACCATGACGTACTATCAATCGTCTTGAAAAGTTAGTTGGGCTTCCTGACTCTGTGTTAAACTGGTCCAGGACTTACATCAAAGGGAGAACGTTTTACGTCAGGCTTGGAGATCATGGGTCTAAGAAACTGCTTTGGGGTTGCACAAGGGTGGTGCCTTGGTCCATTATTATTCTCACTATACATGCTGGACATCATTAGAGAACACAATGTATGTTTCCATAGTTATGCGGATGACACGCAACTGTACATATCTGCTGAACCAAATGATGCTGTAGCTATAAACTCTATTACTACTTGTCTTTTGGCGATAAATAAGTGGATGAACAATAATTACTTAAAGTTAAACAAAGACAAAACTGAGATCCTACTCAGTTGGCCCTAAAACAAAAAGAGAAATGCTGTTTAATAATCTGGGGAAATGAACTCCCTGGATTAAATCTGAGGTTACAAATCTTGGTGTTATCTTAGATTCAGATCTAAGTTTCAAGTCCCACGTTAACAAGGTGATGAAAACATAGTTTTTCCACCTTATAACATACATTTTTGGGGGGGAAGGAAAACACCGTTTTATGGTGGATATGCTGGTCAGCGGTTTATGTGGCCTAGGTCTATGCCCTTATTTGGCCCAATATAGGAATTGATTTATTTATTATACGTCTGTGAATTAATTCTATGATGTGACGAAACTTTCCATATGATGTATGTATGTATTTTTTAAATATAAAAAAACAACATTTGGCGCGATTGGCGCCCCATTTTGTTTGGGACCTGTCATCATTGGGTAGATCTAAAATTTTGTTTGGAGCGCGCACTGTGACAATCTGCGTCATGTGATGACAGTTGGTTAAAGATGACGCAATAGTGGCGGCTTAAGGGTCCCGTCCTCATCGCTAAACGTAGACGGAATAAGGACGATGACTATGACCTATGTTGTGCACAGCCGTGCAACCCGGTTTTGTTTATAATACGCTGTAGTTTTGGAATGGCATATGTCACGTTTACGACTGTTCCTTTCGGCAGTATTTGATATGCAATGTTTTGTCCGAAGACTAAGCTATTGAGAAAACTAAAGTGCAGACATAGTGCGACCTAAACAATGACAGTAGTAAAGGTCTGTATCCTGATTGTCAGGTGCAGGATGGTAGGCTATGACAACATTTTTAAATTCTAATAGCATAAGACGTTTGGAGGCGTTGTATGCGGATTTCACTGGAAAAGAGGCATAGATCTCGCAAACCTCCAGCTGTTTCTAAAGCGTGTTGAAATAGCCTAAGATTGTGTACATATTTGAACGTTTGTGGATTTTAACGTTTTTATTCAACTTCATGGAAAAGAATCGATGAAAACAAATGAATCACAGTTGGTTCATTGGAAATCGCATCATGTGGGCACCAACGGACGAAGAGAAAATAGGAGTGGGTAAGTTATTTGCAGTTTCTATCGGAAGGCCTATTTGTCATCCAAAGCTTACTGAAAACATCTAAACGTTCCTCAAATTGGACCAAATAGTTGAACGATAGCCTTATGTAGCCTTATTTTGTTAACGGCTATAACAAATAGCGTCATTCATAATGAATTAGAATAAGTCGGCTAGCTGCCTGTCAAGCTCAACCTTCTGGAAATGGATAAGTGTGAGAGACACAAATAATGGACTATTTAACCACAATAGGCACTTAAAGCAATCACACACTATTTGGCCTATATCTTAAGTGAGGCTAGGTACGTAGCCAAAGTAGCCTACGACCAATGCATGAAACGTTGTGTCTGTGTTGTGTTTCTTTTGGGCTCTATCGTGTCCCGAATTTCTAAACTTGCGTCCTAGGCTATAACCGCGGTACTGAAATGTAAGGTGTTAAAATAGTTCTCGACAGACGACGATGCACAGACATCGGCTACTTTTCAAACAAGTGCACAGGGTCTGAACAAGATAGGCGACTTGGCAAAGCTTTACCTATAGGCTGCATGTCTAACTAAACCATTCTGGCCTATTGGTAGATGGGCCTTTAAACTTTAATATAGCATTATGTATAAAATATGAAAAACCTTTAATTGCTTAAAGAGACAGTATGCAACAATTTGCCACTTTTTGAAGCATGCTTTTTTTTTACAGGCAACTAGAAAAAATATCATCTTCAAATTCATGGCATAGCCTATGCAAAAGACAGATAAACACACCTGTCCTTCCAATAGGCGCCTAACTGTGCACGAGCAGTTTTGTGGTCGGAGTTGGACCACGCCGCGAAAAAATGTAAAGAAAAGCAATTTAGAGCACGACATCTCCCACTATATATTGGCCTCTACATACTAACAGGCATTTCATCTGTGGCAACTGTGCTGTTGTTGGTGTCTGTATGGTTTTGGCATGCCTTTTCCGCTTTTGTCCAAAACTCCTTACAGCTTTAAACTATCACTTCAGTGTTCTAGCTGACTGGACAGGAGAAGAAGAGAGCACGAACAGCAACAACAACACAAATGCTAGTCTGATGCAGGGTGTGAGCCTTCTTTTGCTTAGAAGGCACTTCATTGGCTCAGTCTAATCTGCTGACCTATAATCTGAGACCTACTTAACTAGGCAATGTAGTAGGATAGATGAATAATGACTGTTATCATTAGGTCTGTATAATAAAGTAAGAAGAGTTTGAATATTTACCATAAAACATTACTCACTTTATGGAACTGCATGCCTCTAAATATGCCATACATAGCATATGATTTTCAGCTAAAACAAAGGTTTTTTATTTTATTTTATTTATTTTATTTATTTGATCTGTCACTGGATTTTGAGAGCCACAAATAGCTCTGCATTGGACATCAATATTGGTCATTTCTAAAATCAAGTAGCCTGGATATTTTCGAAGGGAAACCACAGTGACCGCATTCTTTAAATGTAAGGTCCTCGATCCTGGTGAAAGATTGCTGATATTTGGGCTTGACAGCCAATCAAACACACCCCTCCCTCCCTCCCTCCCTCCTCCTGTCTGTGCCCCAGAAGGCCGAGTGCCCTTTGTTGTTGATTGGCTTGAGTAGTGTGTGGCACAGTCTCAACCAGTGGCTTTGTTTCCCATTCACAGAGCCAGGACTGTGCACAAATATGATTTTGTTTGAGTGGATACAATGGAAGGAGAGCTAGGGGAGTTTGTGTCTGCCTACCTGCGCGTGTGTGTGTGTGTGTGTCCTGTGTCGCCTCCATATATGCACGTGTGTGTTCCAGTGTGTCGTGTGTGCCATTAAAAACCTGACAAAGGTCTTAATTATTATTATTAAATAGCTCTGGGTAAATCCTAATAACCGCAGCATGTAGTAGACGGGGTGCTACAGGGTGTTGTGTGTGTTCACAGTGGAGAAGGATGCTTGTGTTTTTATTGTGATGGTTACAGGACTGTCTGTTTGCAGTAGCCTCACAATCTGCACATCTTTGACTTTGTGAACAGATGTATTTCCATGTGTTAAATGTGACCATAATTTGACTTTTGGGCGGAGACAATTTTTTTTATGTAGCCTTGTTTTTCATTTAGTTGTCTGATGATTTAACTTTCTCTGAAGCAAAGCAGAAACAGGAAACAACTATTTCCTGTAAACAAGCTGATCAATCATGGGTAAGAGATGAATGGTATAGCATGCCAGTGCGAGGGAGAGAAGTAACTCAGTGGCGCTCTTCAAGCAGGCCCCAGGAGACTGCGTGAGACCAGAGGAAAAAAGCTCATTCATTCATCTCCACCATGAATGGGCCTTTGTGATGCAATGGGACAAGCTTAAAACAACTGCGTACACTCTTGCAGCTACTTTGGGATCTCTTCTTTGGTGAAGATTTCCATATCAACATTTCCCCTAGCACCAAACAGATAGCCCAGAACTCCTTTCCACAGGGAAATGTAATGAATTAGCTTGCTTTTTTAGTGAAAAAAAAAAATCAGACAGACTTTTAACACTACAGAGTCAAGCAAATTAATTAAAATCAGCTGGCATCAAGCCACTCTTTAACACTCTGCACCCTAAGGCCTGTTTGGCTCTTTTAGGTAGTCTGCCATGCCTTGATATTTTTGTATATTTCACCTAACTAAAAAACATTGAAACAAAAGTGGCATGTATGATTATATTCTAGAAGGCCTAAGCAATAATAACATGAGAGTCAAAGGAATGTAAAAACGGTAGGCTGTTTCGTCTGTCACTCACCAGTGGACTGCCTGAAAACTGATGCTTTTGCTATCAGGGATGTTTACAATGGCAATTCACTGACTACACTCAGTTGATGGCCTTCAGTCTAATAGTTTGTTAAATCTTGGCATGACTGTTTTTGATCTGATTAGTGTGAAGACGTAACATAAGGTGGATTCCCCCACCTGTTCACTTGTAATATACTGTATGCTTTCATGGAAGCCTGCCATTGGTGGGATTCCTCTGCACACCCATTGGCCAGTCCCGTTAGAGTGATACAACACTCAACGGTGATGGGATTGATTTTCAAAAAGGGGAGGTTGCGTGAAATATACGTGCAACTAAAGTGAAAGACTTACTTACAACGATCTAACTGAGAAAAGCTTTCCTGTCATCATAGTCATGGTAAAAGAAAGTGGCCTATATGATCAAAATAGGAATATAATGAAATTAAATGTTTCATTAAGTGTTATTTATATAGAAATGTCTCAAGTCACTTAATTCTGAGGAAGCCATACAGAGAGACCATACAGAGAACCCAGACAGCTTAATGAAGCCATTCATTATAAGACATAACACATCATTCTTTATGTGCCTTTTAACCATGTATGTGGTGGCTTAGCCATTCATTATAAGACATAACACATCATTCTTTATGTGCCTTTAACCATGTATGTGGTGGCTTTCAACTTCCTTTGCTATCCCCGCTTCGCTTCTCTCTTTCCCTTTCACTCTCCCTTCATATCCACCTTTCAGTTTCGTAGTCATGTTTTCCTTCCTTTCATACATCCCCTCCTTCTTCCCTTCACGTTTCTCTCTGTCTCCCTCCTTCTCTCTCTTACACACATTCAGACACACAATTCCACTGGCCTTGTTCTCTCTGCACGCTGATGACTCTGCCATGACATTCAAATGTATAAATATTTAACTCATATTTTACGTGCATACAGCTGATGCTCTGCTGTTGACCTGCTCAGCAATGACTGACTGCATGGCTGCACCTCTCTGCTGTGTCTTTTGAATGGTTTGAGTTACCTTATTTAGGTCTCAGCAGTACAATTTGAAATGTTGCTTTGAAATAAAGCAATTGTTAACAGAGGCAGTTTTTTAAAATTCAGGGAAATATTCACCTTTTAAGTTAGTGAGAGAGAGAGAGAGAGAGAGACATGTTTATGTAACGAATGGCTCATGTTTATGTAAATGCCTCAATTTGTAACATTCAGTGAAATCCCAGAGGGATGTCAGTGATGTATACAACAGAAGCACAGTTGACTTTTGTGCGGTTTAGCTGTTATATATCTTATCTTATGCTAACTAAATGCTGAACTGGGCATCATTGTATGGGAATGGTACAACAAATATCTAGTAGTGAAAACCATTTGCTGTTTAGAACCTGCAGGCTTGTGATCTTAAACCCCCTATGACAATCTTGTAAGTAGTCCCCCCCTGTGAAATCAAATTGAAGCGTTTCTTTATTACTGTGTTGCTGGAAAAAAGAGTTGAATTAGGCATGAGCACTATGCAGAACATGTGCTTATTTTAGGTATGTTTTTTCTGGGCAACTATTTTTGTTATCATCAGTACAGTACTATACAGTATATAGTCCCAGTAGCTATGCCCAGGCTATGCATTACGTAGTTCTCTGGTCCAAGCCAGCACACACGGAAACAATGAAAGAAATGCTTTCACAGCACAACATTGGCAATTGTATCGCCTGAAGACACCAGTTAGCAGGGTTTTGCATGTATCTCGCTTAATTAAACTCTTAACTACATTTTTTTAAACTCTTAAAAAACTTAATTTCAGTTTAATCTGGGGGAAGAGGGGTGGTAGAGGGGTACGGGTAGAGGGGAAGTGAGGCAAGATAATCGAAAGACGAGCAGATCATTCATACCTAGAATCAAGCAGATCATTTGAACATAAATCATATGGGCAAACAGGGACCAGATGTACTGTAGATCATGCGCACATACACACACACACTCACACACACACACACACACACACACACACACACACACACACACACACACACACACACACACACACACACACACACACACACCCAAGGAGAGAGTGCAGACAGCACACAAGAACACTGCTCTCATAACATATTATTACGTCTTATTGTACTAGGGCCACTAGGGTTTGGTTCACTAGAAACATGGGTCTAGAAACATGGGTCTAAAAACATGGGTCTAGAAACATGGGTTTAGAAACATGGGTCTAGAAACATGGGTTTAGAAACATGGGTCTAGAAACATGGGTCTAGAAACATGGGTTTAGAAACATGGGTCTAAAAACATGGGTCTAGAAACATGGGTTTAGAAACATGGGTCTAAAAACATGGGTTTAGAAACATGGGTTTAGAAACATGGGTCTAGAAACATGGGTCTAGAAACATGGGTCTAGAAACATGGGTTTAGAAACATGGGTTTAGAAACATGGGTTTAGAAACATGGGTCTAGAAACATGGGTTTAGAAACATGGGTTTAGAAACATGGGTCTAGAAACATGGGTTTAGAAACATGGGTTTAGAAACATGGGTTTCCAGTAGTTACATCCCTGATTACTTTTACTCAACGACCCAAGAAGACCCAAACTAACTTTAACTAAATTTAACTTTCATTAAAATCATAGCCTACTTCATGTTTAGTTTATTGAAATGTAATTGGGATACTCCAATGTAGACACAGCATAGCCTAGTTTCCCTCCCCCAGCCCCCCCCCTCCCTACTGTTTAGCCCACCTCATTCACGCTCACACGCTCACATCTGCACAATGCCAATAAAACAGAAATAATATGAATACAACTCATTCATAATAATGTGCCTTAATCCAAAGCAGGTCAACTTGTTAGTATTTCTCCACTGCAATCTGCCACTGAGGAGCAGGTTTAGGTGTGATAATTATCATATCTGTAAGCAGGTTATATATATTTATTGTATGTCATATTTGCCCTGCACATTTTGTTTTTAAATCGTTAAAACCAAATAGAAATGCAATGTATTAAAGTTCAAAGTACTTTATTTGTCATTGTCACAAAAACAACGAGACAGTAGAGGCAGCAACAGACAGCTAAAAATGTAGGTTGCTGTGGACATTAACTGCCACAGCTAAATAATAATAAATAACAATTAATAAATAGATAAATAAATATCCCTGAGTAAATTAAAAAAGAAATATATATATATATATACATTGAGGTGCATCAATAGTTGCAGGGTAGAGTGTTAAGAGTGCAGTCCATGGGGGCGGGCCGGGCCGGGCCGGGCCGGGGGGGAGGTGGGGTGGTTTTGGCTGAGCTGTTGAGAAGCCTTATTGCACGAGGGTAGAAGCTCTTTGCCATTCTGGAGGTGCGCGCTTTTGTCGATCTGAACCTTTTCCCTGATGGGAGTAACGGGAACAGATAGTTCCAGTTGTGGCATTTTTGCTAACCATACACAATCATTGTAGCTAGATTTCAAATGAAAGTACTCAATCTTCCTCAACGTGTAAACCACTGTCCAGAGTTCAGTCAGTGGTCTGGAATGAAAATGCTTGTGAAGGAACATCAGATGCAGAGCACGGACAAATTCGGACACTATTCCTGACCGCACTACCTGTACACAGGGTCACTGCAACCCAACATGCGTGCAAAGTCTAGTGCAATATCTTGTGCAATATCAGTTACATTATTCTCAAGTGCAATATCTTAGCTGCTTTCTCATAGTTTCATATAGTCTTGTTTTTAAAGGTTAAACAAATATACACTCACCAGGCACTTTCATTAGGTACACCTGTTCAACTGCTCATCTTCGTAACATTAGATATGGTTTAATCAGGCAACTAGTTTTGGTATTATATTACACCCTGGATATAATCTGTTCCAGCTCCTCCCCTCTGGCAGGCGCTACAGAACTATGTACACAAAAACCACCAGACACAGGAACAGTTTTTCCCCCCTTGCCGTCACTCTAGTGAACAGTTGAGAGATTATTATATTTTATTATTATATTATATATTATATTTATTTATTATCCTAAACTGTTGCATGCATATTTTTCAGTTTAAGTACATTGAGAGCAATTAAACCCAGGAAAAATCCCTTGTATGTGGAAATGTACTTGGCCAATACAGATGATTCTGATTCTGATTCTGATTCTGATATTGAAATTCATTTTGATGGCATATGGTGTGGGGGATCATTTCTTGGCACACTTTGGGCCGCTCTTGAGCATCAATTGAGCATTTTCATGCCCCAGTATTGCTGCTGACCATGGCTACTTTCAGCAGCATAACACGCCATGTCAAAAAGCTCATATCATCAGTTCACTAGAATCAAATGGCCTCCACTCAGTGTGTTTACATGATGGTATAATTCGAATCTTTGCTTAGTCGGACTATGCTTTCTTTCGAGGGTAGGTGCTATTATCCCAATATACATGGCAGTGAATAAATCGAATCATTGGCCGAAAGCATGTCATATCCGATACGATAGGTGGCGCTGTTTTTATTACAACTAGTGGTGATACAGCCCTTTCCGCTTGACCTCTTCACCACTACCAATAACAACAACAGTTGATTGAGCATGAATCGCGTCTGTTCATCGGTCCAGAAATGCGTGTTGCCTCTTGGGTTGTTTGTTTGTTTGTTTGTTTGTTTCTGCCAGGCCGATGTGTTTATAAGTTACATTATTCAAAGGTGAAAGATAAAAGGCGAGAGAAACGCATGCACATTCACACACACACGCGCGCAAATAATGGGTTACAGCCAAAACGCATTGCCCTTCTGCCAGTTGCATCAAATTGTTTAAGTACTTCTTCGCTGTCGATTTCCAAATCTGTGTGAATATTCATAAGAGCAAGTCCAGTCAGTCTTTTGTCAGTCATCGTACTTCGTAAGATATGTCTTAAGACGCCCCATTGTACTGAATGACCGCTCAGCAGACGCTGTGGAAACGGGCAAATGTGCCGAACTTTCCAGGGCTTGATAAAGCTCACTGCATTTGGGCTGTAGCTCATTTAGCTGTTTCCAGCTCTATATCTGCATCGTCAACGCTGGGCATTAGTTGTCCGATTTTATAGTTTCCCCATCGTAATAAATATGCATTCATGATATTTTTCTATGACCGAGTTTGACAGGTATTGGTTTAGTCGAGTGACAGCTGATTTCACAAGCATTAACTTTAAACCAGAATATTATAACGTGCCGGCATAGTCGCCCCGTAATGCCGTGCAGCGGGCGCATACTGTTATACTTTATGTTATGCATGACGTTCCCTAGGCTATATGTTCCTTACCGTTCTAATTACATGTCGTTGTTCTGTGTTGGGACAGAGCTTATACAGGTGGGTGACGGTAGCACAGTCTGTTCGTGGGCATAAAGCCCGTGCCATTGTGACAGTGTGTTGTGTTTAATAAAAAGCCATAACAAATATACCACGCTTCCGTGATTTGTTACAATATAATGGTCTTGCTTCTATAATGTATAAACACGTAGGTTACAGGGTGGGTGTGGCAGAGAGAGAGAGGGAGAGCGATGATGCACACGGATATATCAGATTTAGCGACCGGAGCAAAGTTATGTTGCTGTAACGTTGAACTCTTTGCAATCAATAAATACAGTACTTAATAGGCTAATTGATACAATATCTCCTCGTTTGAGTGTGGTTGTTTGAGTGCAATGGGAGTGTATGATCGATGTTGTCTATAAAGGTATTTAGGTAAAGGTATTTACGGGAAAATATCTCGATCCACCTGTCACGTCTCTGTCTTTAGAGGGCAGCGCCAGATAACTGAACACAACTAAAGTCAGGCGTGCCTCGCGGGCACAATACCAAATTTCATCATATTTGATAGAATGAAGGACATATTAGTTGTGAATAGTATCACCGAGTTTGATAGGTATTGGTCAGGTAATAGCCGAGTGACAGCTGATTTGCTTTCTGATTTGACAGTACCTTTTCGTGGTTTTTTTTCAGCGCCAGATAACTGAACACAACTAAAGTCAGGCGTGCCTCGCGGGCACAATACCAAATTTCATCATATTTGATAGAATGAAGGACATATTAGTTGTGAATAGTATCACCGAGTTTGATAGGTATTGGTCAGGTAATAGCCGAGTGACAGCTGATTTGCTTTCTGATTTGACAGTACCTTTTCGTGGTTTTTTTCAGCGCCAGATAACTGAACACAACTAAAGTCAGGCGTGCCTCGCGGGCACAATACCAAATTTCATCATATTTGATAAAATGAAGGACAAATTAGTTGTGAATAGTAATCACCAAGTTTGACAGGTATTGGTCAGGGGAGACGGCCCAGTGTTCCGAAAGCCCGATATTCCGAAATCTCAATATTCCGAAAAATAGTCCCCCTGGCAAAATTTAGAAATATTTTAAGTGGCACAAAACACTCAAAGCATTTCGTTTGCACAGCAGAGCGGAGACGCTCACCGGGCTATCACGCATATAACTTTTCCTAGGCAATATTTGTTAACTTAGCCTACTCTGGTTTTGAATATGGGGTAGGCTACCACTCATGCGAAGGAAATCACCGGAAGAATGTCGCAGGACATTACGCAGATCTTGTCAAGCACTGACAAAGCATGCATGCGTTGGCAATCATACAAATATTTTTGTATCATCGCGATGCAAATGCATGTGTGTATAATAATATTCTGAATTCAAGTTAATGCTTGTGAAATAAAGGCATTTATATGTTTATGATTGTGTGATTCATTGGGATGTGCATGTGGGCAATAGTGGTTCACGTTGCTGTACTCACAATTTCGGAACAGCGGGCTGTCGGAAAAATGGGCTTTCGGAACATTGCCATGGAACCTTGGTCAGGTAATAGCCGAGTGACAGCTGATTTGACAGTACTGCTGTTGTTTTAAGCAAATAAAATGTGGAACGTCCTTATACGTGTTTAAGGAGGGGTTGTAAAGGTGCTCATATCTTCGGTCCTCTTCTGTTATGTTTGTTCATAATCAACAAGAATAAGCTTGTGAGACAGTCTGCAGGATATTCATAAAAAAACCGTGTCATTAGTATGAACATTTGAGACAACTTATCCCTCTTTCGTCTTCCGGGTCACGACCTGGCAGGGAGAGAGGGAGCATGCGCAAAGACGCAAAGTCCAGTTCCTTATCCAATTCACCGTTACATGCCGCAATAGTCGAACTATCAACTGGATCGGATCGAGTTATCCAGGGGTGTTAGTCCGACTATGTGCGGTCCGACTACGATCCGACTAAGGTGCTTACATGAAACGGATAATGCGATTTCAGTCCGACTAAGGCAGTTATTCGAATCCATGTAACCACGGTCACCAGATCTCAATCCAATAGATAGAGCATAGTTGGGACGTGGTGGAACAGGGCATATGCATCATGAAGATGCCCACAAAAAAAACAGCAACTCCAATCCAAATATGGACTCTCATCAAGCACAAAGGCAACGGGGGCAAGGTCTCTGAGGAATGTTTCCAGCACCTTGTTGAATGCGCCACAAAGAGTTATGGCATTTCTAAGGACAAAGGGGGTCCAATACTAGGAAGGTGTACCTAATGAAGTGGCCAGTGAGTGTATACATATTATATTTATTTATATTTTGAACTCTCTTCTATTTTGAATTGCTATCTGTTATGTGTGAGAGCACGGTCTGGATTGCCACAAAATGATGTTGCGATCTGTGCAATGAGAATCTTATCTATCTATTTATCTATCTATGTTCAGACAACTAGGCTACTTCCATGCCCAATACATTTAAAGCGAAATGGCTTTTAACATCAGTTATCAGAACTGTTCCGTTTGTAAAACGTTTGTTTGTAAAAGTTTGTAAACTTTTTAATTGACATTTTGATAAGACTATATGAACAATTCTTGATGTCAGGACATTTTAATCAGAAAATAATATTGTTACTAGGTACTAGGATTAAAATGCAGCACAAATATAAGCAGACGGTGCGATCCGATGTTGCCCAGTCGTGCATGCTAGTTTTGGACAGTTGTCAAGAAACTATTGTGTGTACATCTTTGAAAAATATGAACACACACCTGATTGGATCAGAACCGATGTGAACAGTGAATGGACTATGTCGATTGTAATAATTCAGAATGGAAGAAAAAACCTTGCATGATGTAAACAGCTATTTTCTCTGAGCCTATGTAATGAATATACCTATCCCCAAGGTTGAGCATTTTCCTAGTGAGTGAAGTTGTCATTTATGCCTTTGGTTTCATGGTTAAGATAGAGCGCCATCTTCTCCACAGTTCACATTTACATTTAGTCATTTAGCAGACGCTTTTATCCAAAGCGACTTACATATGTGTGACTTACAAAGTATACACATTTTACATTTACACTGATGGCACACTGCACATCAGGAGCAATTAGGGGTTCAGTGTCTTGCTCAAGGACGCTTCGACAGGGAATCGAACTAGCAACCTTCTGATTACTAAACGACTTCTTTACCTCCTGTACCACATCGTTCAGTGCGTAACGGATGTGAGAGCAACCTTTTTAATGTTAAATGCTTCAATTGGAAACATTTATTTAGACTCTTAGACTCTCGAGAGCACGTAAGTCACCAGGCCATGAGCATTAAAGGATTTTTTTGTCAAATCTCCCCATCACCCTCTCTCTCTCTCTCTGTCATTATTGACTGAATGACCTCATTATTATGAGAGGTTGTCTGCCGCCACATTGGGGTTGTTCAGAATCTGACCTGAGTACTAACATCAAGAGTATGAGTACTAACATCAAGAGTATGATAACTAACATCAAGAGTATGATAACACTGTTGCTTCATTTTGTATCTCTGACAAAACTTATACCAATCAATAACATCTAGTACAATAGTCCATTCCAGCTTTTTCCCTAATGATGGTGCTCGCCTCCAACAACACATTGAGGTTTCAGCTTTTTTGTCTAAACCACTTGCAGGTCTGAGTGTAGGAACAAGTATGATGTAGATATGAGATGTAGATATATCTACCATCTGAGCATCTAGTATATCTGATGGTAAGAGTCAGATGGTCTTGTCTCAGAAATGTTGGAAGCTGTGAAATGCTGCCATTTCCATCCAAACCAAATTATATCCTGCCAGTGTCTGCTTAATACTTACAGCTTCAGGCACACATTCTTTTCCCCCACAGAATGTTGAGCGCTGCTCTTTAACAAAACAACATTTCTTTCTGAAGAGAAGAAGCTTTAATGCATACACATACACTAGACCTGTCCAAAAAGAAAATGTTTGACTACTATAGCCAATGCTGTTAAGGCCATATATGCCTGCCTTGTGTACTGGTTTCCAATTGGCTGTGTCAGACCAGTGTTAATTTCGTTGACGAAAACTATGACGAAAAATATTCGTTAACGACCTTTTTCCCGTGACTAAGACGAGACTAAGACGTGACGAAAACGGATCTTTATAAATAAAAACTATGACTAAATCTATTTTAACTTTCGTTGACGAGACGAGACGAGACGAGACGAGACGAAAATGTTGGTGGTTGACTAAGTCACAATTGTTTTTTTTTTCTAAACTTGTATGCACATCATTGGTTGAATGTTGCCCGGTCCTGTATCTATCCCTCCTCCACTCCCTGAGATGCCCAGACATGCAAGTGACGCCCTATGGCTGAACGTTATGATGGCTGAAGTTCAAGCACTCGGTACTGGAAGACAAATAAGAATAGATATCTGGACAGTCTTTAATTATAACTTGACAGAAAATAAAACACAATGCACCGCAATAACCGGAGAAAAACCGTGTGGCTTCAAAATAGATGGGAAGAACACAACAAGAGGCACCTGAAAGCGCACAAGAAAACCCTGCCATTTATGCCAAGGTAAATTAGCTAGTAACTGTCAATGATAATTAGCTAATGTTAACTAGTTATTCGAATATATTAGCCAACGTTAAGTTAACTTCAAAGAGGCAGTCGAGTGTATAGGTTGTGTCAGCTTGGATAACTAGCTAGTCATTTTCGATTGAAACCTCCCGTTTGGCTTGGCAAATGAGTTCCAAAACTTTTAGCTAGCTAACGTTGGCTAACTATGAGGTAGCATAGCTAAGTTATACTAGCTATCGATAACTAGCTAGTAAACACATTGCAGAATGGACTATAGGACAGGCCACGCATGACATTAATCAAGAAAAAATAAATGAATATGTGATTGGTTTACATATCCTTGTCTATTTATGCAATTGTTATTATCATTGGCACTACTTTCAACTCTCAAACTATCCGTCTAGCTAAATACTGTATGTTGGTTATCAGATTGCCACAGCAATTCATATGGAGGATATGTGGTTGATTTAACTAAGGCCAGGTAGGCATAGTAGTTGTATTGTGTTATCAGATCATTTGAATCTTCAAAATCTAGACTTGATATTCTCTTATATTTTAATGATAATACTGTTAATTAAGTATTGCCTTAAAATTATTATTTACATTGAATTCATTGGAATTCAGCTGTAGGCATAGGAGATCTGTATCTTAGAGACTAATTGCATCCTCAGTTTAAGTACTGCAAGCTTGACTATTATGCAGTTGTAGACACAACACAAGGGGTCCCCGGGCCTGAGAAGGGATGGAAAGGAGTTTAATGTGACTATAAGATGGACTTAATTTTTTGTTAAATGTGACTAAAACTAGACTAAAATGTAATGAGACGTCGTCGACTAAAACTAGACTAAAATGTTCTGAGTTTTCGTCGACGAAAACTAGACTAAAACTAAGCAGGATAAAAATGACTAAAAGTGACTAAAACTAATATGCATTTTCGTCTAAAGACTAAGACTAAGACTAAATCTAAAATAGCTGCCAAAATTAACACTGTGTCAGACAGACCCCCCCCCCCCCCCCCCCCTGGAGTTCCGGAGTTCTAATTAAATCTGTCAAGTCAAATAGATGAGGATAGAATACAGATGAAGCTATTAGAAGAATTTTGTCATGGCTACAGCTTGCACATTATTAGTTTACACAACATATTTCTATGTGTTGTAATACCTTAGCATTCACCCTTGATGGAACAATACAATATAAGATAATAAAAGAATAAAAAACAAAAATGCTGCTTTTATTCATAGCAATTTACAAAACATATTTACAAATGTAGAACATTACATTATTTAGAACAAAATTAATGCACAATGTGCAGAACAATATTAATTATGGCAGAATGGAATAGCACTTAATACAAAAACAGTTACAACAATACAACAATAATAATTATCATAAATAAAACACATTGTTTTTATTGCTTTCGCTCTCAAAATACATGAGATGTGTTTTAATGAATTCTGTGTTGTGCTTCCATCATATTCATGGCTGTGGCTGTCTGAATGGGTACACTGATTCCTGCCATGCAGTTTGAACCCCTGGAGGAGAAGCGATTAACGGTGACTAATCTTGTATAATGGTGGCTTAGCCCACTGGTCCAGTTTCAGCAAGCAGTCGCCATCTGGATACTAATACTCTGACCCTCCATTTGTGTATGGTCCTCTGCCTGGAAAGAGACAAAAACACACACACTTCTCTCTTACACAAGATATATGTGTTTTGTGCTTTTTTTTAGTGGTGGAGTTAAAGAAATGGATCAGCTACAAGTAGCCTTGATGGTATTGCGTAGCATCAGATAGTCGGACTTGCAGATTTATTAACAAATTAAGATAATGTATAGGGCTAAATAATCAATTGTGCACCCACCCACTACGTCACTCCAAGGATTACCAGCTGTTCCACTGTAAAAGATACAATCAGCTTTACACTGGAAAGACACCAAACTTGCTGAACATGTGAAATAGTAGCGGAATCAAGGATATATCTCTCTATTTTTATTAGTGATTAACATTCAATAGTAGCAGAATCAAGGATATCTCTGTCTTTTTTATTAGTGATTAACATTCAATAGTTCACTAAAGACCCTCTCCAGAGAGGTTGAAGTTTTGAACCTTGTCCATATGGTGTTTTTTAGATTTACATTTACATTAAGTCATTTAGCAGACGCTTTTATCCATCTACATTTACATTAAGTCATTTAGCAGACGCTTTTATCCATCTACATCTACATTTACATTAAGTCATTTAGCAGACGCTTTTATCCATCTACATCTACATTTACATTAAGTCATTTAGCAGACGCTTTTGTCCAAAGCGACGTACAAGGGAGAGAACAGTCAAGCTAAGATAAAATAAAAACCTGGTGTAACAGTAAATAGATGATACACAACATATCATGAGCCAAATAAGCAGTCACCGCCATGGCTGAGTATTTTCACCTCCACTGGAGCTGCAGTGTACCAACAGCAGTCTCAAAAACACAGCCTGGGTTTCATACGTCACAAACCTAAGGAACCAATCCTGCCAACTTGGAAGGTGGGGCTTTACATATCATTGGCCGACCGCCTGCACCCACCTGCAGCAAAGGAGGACTGATTTGCAGATTCATAGCTCTGTTAATAGACAGGTGAATCGTGGCATTCAAGCCATTTTAAGGCCACGAAGGGATGTTTGACATGAAAACAACTTCTAAATATGTCATTTTAAGGGACAGAGATCGAATCAGAATTATTTTTATTGGCCAAGAATATTTACACATAGAGGAAATGAACTTGGTGTGGTTGGTGCATAGGACATTAAACATATAAACATTTTAACAAAATAGCAAAAATAAGAATAATAGATAAATGCTTTACAAAATAGAATGATAAATAATTTGGGCACATAGGCCCAGAGTGGCTAAGATGCAGTGAATTGGAATTAGCATAGTGCAGTATATAAATCATTTACGCTGTAGTGTAGTGCATTTGTGTGAATGTGTATAATGTGTGTGTGTGTGTGGGGGGGGGGGGACGACCCAGAGTCAGTGTGATGCAGGGGGCTTGTTTGTGAGCCCCACTACCGTGGGGAAAAAAACTGTTCAAGTGGCGCGAGGTTTTGGTCTTGATAGCCCGGAACTTTCTGCCGGATGAGAGTCTCTGGACTAGGTGGTGACCGGGATGGGAAGGATCAGCGATGATCTTGCATGCTCTCTTGCTGGCCCTGGAGTGGTTTAGGAGAGACGGCAGGTCGCAGCCGATGACCTTCTAGGCTGACCGAATGATCTGCTGCAGTCTGCCTTTGTCCTTGGCGTTTAGGGGCACAGAGACACAGAGATACAGAGACACAGAGATACAGAGACACAGAGACACAGAGACACAGAGACACCGTGTTTGTTTGTTTGTTTGTATTGTGTTGTATATTTTGTGTAAGCACACTGAGAGTCACTTTACCGAGTCAAATTCCTTGTTTGTGCAAACTTACTCGGCCAATAAAACCTGATTCTGATTCTGATTCTGATTCTGATTCTGATTATGAGGATACAGAGTTACAGTAGGGGGGCTGCGGGTTGAGGGCAACAAAACAGAACGAGAACCCCAAAACTACTGGTCAAATGAAGTATGACACTGCTCTTACCACACATTAACCTGTTGTTGTTTAGTTTATAGCCTAATTTGCCATTAAATAATATGTTCAGGACCTACTGTTTATTCTACATGTTAGGGTAAACAAGAGCTCTTTTTTTTAAAAAAAAAAGTAAAAAAAATTGTTTAACTGATTGATGACACTGGAAATGACTTGAATTAAAACAGCTCTTCAACTCTTCAGAGAGCACCTCCCTTCCTAACTGGCACCTTGACTAGACTTCTTTTTCCTTTCTAGGTCGTTTTTCTAATTCTTATGTAAAGTAGTATTTATTGTTACACCATGTTCTTTATTGCTCTTAGCTTGACTGTTCTCTCCCTTGTACGTCGCTTTGGACAAAAGCGTCTGCTAAATGACTTAATGTAAATGTAAATGTAAGTAATAGGCAATATGAGCATCTCAATCTTGTTGTGTTTGGAGGGAGGGAGGGAGGGAGGGAGGGAGGGAGCAGAATCTTTTTCTGCCATGAAAGCTTTGGAAACCACTGCTCTAGAAATATAGTGGCTGGTCTGTGTTGCAGTAATAGTTTGTATTTCTCCCACTGAGTCGGCATCAATGTTTATGGGCTGTATTGGTAGTTGGGTATTATGTCTACAACCTCTTCTTGTAATTATTTGTATACATCACCTCGTTTTAGAGTTTGAGATGGAGAATTCCAGAACTTCAGAAGTGCTCGTGCAAAAAAACTTCTGGAAATACCTCATTTCTAAACTCTTTGAAACCATAACTGTAAGAACAAAAGTGTTATACAGCTATACTATTTAAACATTGCAATTCGACCTCAGCAAAACAAAGTTATGGAGGTAGGTTTTTTGGTGACCAGTTCGCAAGCTAGCAAAATTAGTTGTTGCTTGTAGTCTGACGTTACCTATGGTAGTTAGCTTGCTAGTTTTAGACAAACTATGGGGTGGGTTAATCAGGAATAAGGAAAATGCGTTCTTCATTAAACAAAGTTCATGGAAGTATCTGTTGTTTGCCCTTAATGTGAGGTGAACATCACACTGCCAATGCTTGTTTACTTCATCACTTCACGTCAACGGCAAATCTGACAAGATTTCTGAAAGCTTCTCAGGGTAAATTGATATGCGATCCATTTAGATGAATTAATCACAAAGCATGGAATTCATTAGATCCATTTTTCTATTGCTTGACAGCCCTATTTTTCTTTCTCTCTAAAGTAATGTACAGCCTACACATTTAGAGCTGGGGTAGAGTGAGCTGGGGTAGACACGCACACACACAAACACACACACTCTCACACTCTCACACACACACACACACACACACACACACACACATGCACACACACACACGCACACACACACACACACACACACACACACACACACACACACACACACACACACACACACACACACACACACACACACACACACACACACACACACACACACTGCTTTTGGTTCTGCTCTGTTGGTGCAGCATATCATGAAATATTTGAGATTGTTACAATAAATCCCATTCTATGGACTACCAATTTATGTTGTTACTTTTATGTTCAGTCCATATTGTATTATTTCAGGAATGCAAAATGATTGCATGTTCTATACATGATAGTTTGATCCATTGCATGTTTGGATCTGAACTGTAAAAGGCTCACTTCTTGATGATGATCAGGGATGCATTTCAAGACTAACGCTGGAAAAGCCCTTGCTGAGCGGCGGTGGTACACTGGAGAGTTGGCTGAAATACTGACTTTCTCACAACTGTGTCTCAGAACTGAAGTAGCTGCATCGCAAGTAGCCACTTCCGTCGTTCAAAGCGCCATAGCTCCAACACTGTGTGTGTGTGTGTGTGTGTGTGTGTGTGTGTGTGTGTGTCTGTAGCTCCAACACTATTGTTAGTGACGTAATGCAGAATGTAGAGGATACAAAATGTACACATTTACAAGAGCAGCGGATGGAGCGGCCTCATACTTACTCATTGTTGAGAGTGAAGAACTAACTCATAAAGAGTGTAAGAAGAGTTTTAGTTTGTGTCTCAATATTTTATGAATTAGTAATTAGGCCTGCAGCCTATCAGCTACCTGCACACGCGCAGTAGCTCCGTGATAAGAAGTTGCATGTCTTGAAAGCATTGTCTAACCACCATGGTTGAACAGTTCACTCAAGATGAATGAATATTAATGTAATAATAATAATAATAATAATAAACTTTATTTGTATAGCACCTTTCGTACAAAGCAATAAATCAAATAAACATGATAAGTGAAACTCTTGGTTTGTGGGTGTTCAGGGAGCTTGCCTCTAACAACCGGTCTCAAGCAGTCGTTCCAACCGTCCAACTTTGCAGCCATGATGGTTGCAATTGATTGGTGGAACTACAGGGGGGCGACAGTGGTACAGGAGGTAGATAAGTCGTTTAGTAATCAGAAGGTTGCTAGTTCGATTCCCTGTCGAAGCGTCCTTGAGCAAGACACTGAACCCCTAATTGCTCCTGATGTGCAGTGTGCCATCGGTGTAAATGTAAAATGTGTATACATTGTAAGTCACACATATGTAAGTCGCTTTGGATAAAAGCGTCTGCTAAATGACTAAATGGAACTACGCTTTTGAGAAACCCCAAATTGGCTGAAGGACAGTTGTGATGACCAAGACTGTGACGGGTAGACAACAACACACCTCTGGCCCAGTGTCTAGGGCGGATGCTTTCAGAATGGGCATTATTTGTTTGGAATATATTGTGCTTGCCGTCAGTTCATTTATCTTCATGCTAATGTAGCCTAAAGATGTTCCCCTATTGTACTCAAATATGGTTTGATCTTAGGGTAGCCGCCGTACATTAATTTGTCTACTAGTAGGGACACACTGTATATCGACACCCCCCCCCCCCCTACAGTTCAATACGCACATGTGAACTGCTGTATTGAGGTCAAAACTGGCTTACTACGCTGCTGACGATCTTGTTCATTCATCCATACATCCACTGAACCTCTCTGGGGCCTGTTAGAATGTCCCTGGGGCCTGTTAGAATGTCCCTGGGGCCTATCAGTGCGTTGCGTGCAAACAGGAGCTGGAGCAGAGGGGAACTAACAACACTAAATGATCTCAGCTCCAACTTGACAACGGTGAACGCTAGCTAGACATTGCAACGTATGAATATGAATGAATGTTGGTGGTGGTGGTCGGAGGGGCCGTTGGCGCTGATTGGCAGCCACGCTTCTGTCAGTCTGCCCCCCCAGGGCAGCTGTGGCTACTGATGTAGCTTACCACCACCACCGGTATGACTGTGTGTATGAATGACAACTGGACTCTGGACTCTGTAAAGCGACTTCGGGTATTTAGAGAAGCGCTATATAAGATTGAATTGATTGATTGATTGAGAAAGAAGCACATTTGGAGAGGCACTGCCTCTTTCAAGTGTGCTGTGTGGGAGCATTTTGGATTCCGCGTTCAATACGATGACGAGGATAAGACAACATTGCACACATTGCTTGGCCACTGTAGGCTACTCGAGTGGAAACAGTTTTAACATGATGTCTCATTTACGTCGGCATCTCTCGGCCCTGTCCCAGGTGGAGCAAGGAGAGTCCACTCGTTAGTGTAAACACAAGAATCTCTTGCTGGTGCCTTCCAACAACAAAACAAAGAAGCTAGAAGGAGAGTCCACTCGTTAGTGTAAACACAAGAATATCTTGCTGGTGCCTTCCAACAACAGAACAAAGAAACTGGAAGGGCACTCGGGAGTGCAGACCTCCACCAAGGCCGATGTTAGCGTGGAGCCATCCCTGTGAGCTCCAACACAGAATGGGTTATTCCATCCAGAGCCTATGCTACACCTTTCATGGAAATCAAGCCAGACATGGACTGGTCCTACATGTCCTTGAATGTCTAGCGTGTGTGTGTGTCAGTGACAGGGGCGCTGCTAAGAATTCTGGACCATAGATGATCTTTTGGACACTACACCAATAGCCATTAAACGCACATCATTTAATCCAATCACATACAAGTGTAAGGGTGTGCACAACTGTCTTTAAAAAGTCAAGGTCACATACATTTTCTTATTGTCTATTCGGATTTGCACAGAATTGGCTGGTTGGTACTTCGTGAATTTACTGGCTTCGGTGCCATGCCCAGGCTCAAGAGGTCCCCAACCTCTCTCTATCCTTCAAGGTGGAGTGGCTTGGACGGTGAGCTATGATTCGGAACCAGGGGGTGGCCAGCACCGTTTCTAAACAAAGGAGTAGACACAAAAATCAAACAGTACACAGATGACGAGACAGACCCTGAAACATAAACATAGTATTCCTCTGTAGACTTAAATATCAAAGAAATAACTATGTAATAAATAATCACATTTATGCATGCAAAAAAACACCTTATCAAAGTGGTCTGGCCCAGACCATTCCCAGTGTCCCACCTGCCAGTCTAGGCAATTAGCAGTGTAATTAAACTAGGAACCAAAATAAATGTTCTGGGTTTCCGGCGGCGCTTTTTTGTGTCGGACCGACCAGCTAGCAGAGGACACAAACTCCCAACCGGTTGGTAATCCATTTCCGTATTCAATGAGACACCAGTGGTGCACCAACTTAGTTCTTTTAAATAAATGGTTCCAACTTTGTAGAAGTTTGTGCAATCAGTTGTGGGTTTGTTTGTTTGTGTGTGCGTGTGTGTGTGTGTGTGCAAAACCATGTCTGTTTGTGTGCGCTAGCGGTCACTAATACAGGGCAAGAGTGTGTTGTTCCTGTGCGATCCCACCACAACTGCCACAGACCTATATCAACAATTTGAGCACAAGTGAAGGTGTAAAAAAACAGTTTGGGTTGTGTTTTGTGTTTTGTGTTGTCCTCTGAGTACGGAATTATAAATTGATTGAAAGATGTTCAAATCAGCATTGGCTCCACCTGAAGATCTGGGAATCTCTTGAGGTCGTTTTGCCTCTCTGTTCTCTGATCCTTTCTTGATGTTTTTTTTCTTCAGTGATCTGCAGCTTCCAGGGGTGTGTTTCACACGGCCTGACTCTCGAGATGGGTGAAACCGTGCAGCTACTAGAGAAGTGTGAAGGTAAGCCTCGCCATCGCATGGCTATTTGGATTTCAACCAGATTTATAAAGACATTTACATTTACATTTACATTTAGTCATTTAGCAGACGCTTTTATCCAAAGCGACTTACATATGTGCGACTTACAATGTATACACATTTTACATGGCACACTGCACATCAGGAGCAATTAGGGGTTCAGTGCCTTGCTCAAGGACACTTCGAACTAGCAACCTTCTGATTACTAAACGACTTCTTTGCCTCCTGTACCACTGTCGCCCCTATAAAGGTGTATATTATAGAGTTCTCTGGCTGTAGTTTGTGTATTTGTATTCGCATTTGTGACCGTGCAGAACCTTTGCTGAAAAAAAGAATGAATATGTTGTTGAGAACTGCCCATCCCTACTTTGTAAACTTTTAAATAGCTAGTAGAGCTCGCACCACAACTACATAGCATGATTTAACGTTTATTAAACTGCGATTAATACATAGGTGTGGTCAATACACGGGTTTGTTTTTTAAAATTACATTACTGTAATGCGGTGTATATACGTTGTGGTTAATAGCCAGGAAAATACGTTATGTATTGATGTTAATCTATTAACAAGTCATTGTAATGCCAAGAATTATATGAATTGTATTTCCTCAAAGACATTAGAAACACGGTGAGTCAAGAATAAAAGTATCATGTATCGTGACATGTATCAACCAACATCAAAGCACAGTTAGTCAAGAATAAAACAAGTATCATGTATCGTGACATGTATCAACCAACATCAAAGCACAGTTAGTCAAGAATAAAACATGTATCATGTATCGTGACATGTATCAACCAACATCAAAGCACAGTTAGGTTGCACGACTGCTCTTGTTGTTGATCTAAAAACAACGGTCATTCACTTCAAACAAACATCAGGAGACAGAAGTGCATTAAGAGTGACTCTCTTCAGTCAACACCAGATGTGTTTCTCATTGTGAAATGTTGCTGGGAACATAGAGTGTGACAATGTCAAATAACCTGTACTTATAAATACTTAATGCGCTTCACGTTGTATCAACATCATATTTTAGTGGAAAAAGCCCTTATGAAAACTAGTGATTTTAAATCCATCTGAATTGACACATGAAAACACAGCTATGGTACATTAGCGATGAGCGCTCAAACTTTGTCTGAGAAGCTAATCCCATACAAATAGGGCTTCATCACATTTGTGTTGTTTCATAAAGAGCATTTCATTTCCTAATTCATAACTTGTAACAGTGTAGTCCCTATCAATATCTTTCTTTGAGTACATATTAATTTTGTTTTTAATCTGTGTTGCAGTACATTTTTACCACACTGCAGTTTTAGTGTGATATACTACTTTTACCACAAAGTTTATGAATACGTTTATTTTTCAACATCCCTGACAATGGCTGTGAATGGTCAATAGCTGAATAAAATGTGTATTTTTTTTTGTTCCGTATGCAATTTGGAATGCATGATACCAAATTGATAGAATGGGAATGGATATTTGTTTGTGAGTTTCTTAGAGAGCTGTTTTCTCTTTCTTTCAGGATGGTATCGAGGGTTCTCGACCAAGAAGCCAACAGTGAAGGTACAAACTAACTTCATTAACTCTATGGACCATTTGTCACTGTGTTCAATGTTCTACATGTACATAAAACACTGTATTGTTCCCGTGGAAAAAGGGTTGAATGTGGAGGTTTTTAGGTATGATTTTTGTAGACATTTTTTTTTGTAACATCTTCAAATTCAATTTGATTTTGTACGACCATTTAAAGGAGATATAAATACATCTGTTGTTCCTCACTCCAGCTCCTTTTCCACTGACTGAAATGGTACACTTTTCAAAACTGTGTTCACGGTGTTGTCCACTTTGAAGTGTAATGTTATGGAGTGTGTCAGGCATATGTCACCTCATGTTTTCATTACTGTATGTTGGCTTTAATAAGTGCTAAAAGAGTAGGCTAAACATGAACCATTAACAAGGTTAATCATGCAGTGTGCTGGTTAACGGCCAGACTAAGTCTATTTAATAGATAAACGTCATGTATTAGTCAAAAGATGTTTTGACAAGCAAACGTGTTATTTCTGTTTGATTTGGGGATTTGGGTATTTTTTGGACCTGATTCAGTTGCAAGTGCAGTCTATTTACTTATTCAACCACAAACAAACAAACATGGCATGATTATGTATGTTATTTATTAATACATTTCGATTTTGAACATTAAGAAAATATATGTAATATAATATAATTAAAATGAGTGCTGGTGTCTCGTGCCAACACCTCGCACACCTGTCTAAGTCAAACACGTAAAACACAGAAATACTGTCCAGTTAGCACTTTGTTTGTGCTACATAGGTTTCATGAGTTCCAACATGATTTGTTTAGGACATCCAATGGTATGTAGGCTACTGTTACCTTGGTTTTGTGCCGTGGGTGCTTCTCTGTCCCCTCTTGCAGGCAGACATCTTCTGAGCTGTAAGAAACGGTCTTTAGAAGCTAGACCACCACAATGTATTATAGAATTGACGCTGAAAAGATACGGCTTTAACTTAAATGAATTCAAAAGTAACCCGTCACATGTAACATGTCAGCGGCCGTGTTGGTAGTTGGCCGCTGTGATGGAAGCAGCCTGGAGGCATCGATCACGGCATCGGGATCCAGAGAGAAGATGCCACACGAAGCCCTCCACCATAATGCCCCTCTTTTAACCCCTGATACGGGTGGCGGAAAACTTTGTCAAAATGGGCCCAATTCACCACAAAATAATTGTTATAGTTTGCCAGCGCACCTTGGCAAACTCTGCCTTCAAAGGGCCAAAGAATCCCTCCACGTCCAGGGGCTGCAAAACATGGGAGCCATGTGGTGGAAAACCCAGGAGTGTGACCCCCTGCCTCCGCCGTGAGGTGGCTCTTGTCTCAGGAGCAGAGGGTACTCCCTGCGGGGCATGGGCGATGAAATGGCCAAACTACTTGAGGAATAGCTCCCTGTCAATGTACCCTGCAGGCGACGTGCCACACAGGGCACCTGGTGACCCTCTTTGGGTGCCGGGGCCTCTGGGGAAATCTTGTAAATGATGAAGGAAGGAACATCCTTCCCATCCGCATTGAAGCAGGCTAACTACTGAATTGCCCTCAAATCACTTTAATGCATTTACAGTGAAAGGGACCTAATGATTTTATGTGCAACTGTACATGACCTTCTGCTGGGTTTCCATATATACTATTGGTACTGGAACCAATGTAACACAGGATATACGTGTGTGTTGCTGTGAGTTGTTCGTGCAATAAAAAACTGACTGCAGTCAGCCTTGTTTGTTTGTTTGTTGTTTGTTGTTTGTTGTAACCCTCCACTCTTCCTTTTACAGGGTATCTTCCCTGCCAACTATGTTTGCCTGAAGAGGGCTGTTGTCACT
>NC_045156.1:31349644-31357144 GCF_900700415.2 Clupea harengus
TGTGTGTGTGTGTGTGTGTGTGTGTGTGTGTGTAGAATAGTTTACTCTGTAATGTGAAGTGTCGGTCGGTCAGATCTCTCTTTTCTACTATGAATGTGAAAAGAATTGGTATGATGCACTTTTCTATGAAAAGCATTGTTGCTTTCCTTCCTTGTCAAGAGATCTTTTTTTACGGTGAGCTTTGTAGGGGTGTTGACGGGTTATCAATTTTGCCTTTTGCTTTCTACAGCACCTATCCAGCAGACACAGTGTCCAACAGAGCATGACCCAGGTATAACAACATTGTTTATTACAAATATTCAGCGTATAAACCCTTTAAACACTTTGATTTCAGAGATGAAGTAGATTTGTGATCATTAACTCTTAACACAGAGAGGAAATCACATTGTGGAATTGAGCACAATGTTATGTGATACATTGCATAATGCTAAATCAGGAATAGCAACTAGTGATACAACATGCATGACCAAAAACCTCTGCTATGGGTGCTCTAAAACATTCTTATGTCATTTGGAAATGCGAGACACATAATAGTGACTGTAAGATGAATAGTTAAATACGCTGAAATAATGCTCTTCTTAAATGTGACTGTAAGATGAATAGTTAAATACGCTGAAATAATGCTCTTCTTAAATGTGACTGTAAGATGAATAGTTAAATAAGCTGAAATAATACTAACTTCTTAAGTGTGACTGGAAGATGAATAGTTAAATAGTTTCAGCTTAGATGAATAGTAAGCTGAAATAATGCTCTTCTTAACTGTGACTGTAAGATGAATAGTTAAGTAAGCTGAAGTAATGCTCTTCTTAAGTGTGACTGTAAGATGAAGAGTTAAATAAGCTGAAATAATGCTAACTTCTTAAGTTCACTTCTTGACTTGCCAGGGGGACGGTGTGCGTCAGCGGCATGGCGAGGCCTCTCGCGTCCCCGTACCTCACCACCTCTTCATGAACCTAAAGAACTTCGCTTCCAACACCATTGGCGAGGACACGGACATCTTCTTCTCCCTCTACGACCTGAGAGAGGGCAAGCATATTAGGTGAGGGCAATTATGGAATACCTGGATAGGAAAGTATGGATACATAACCATGAAAGGAACATGATGATGCAGGTTAGGGTTTTATTGGTGATCACCTTCAAGGTTCATTCTGATGGTCGGTCTTCATGTAGATTCCTGCTAGCTGTCCAGACTCTTCACTATATACAGTACCAGTCAAAAGTTTGGACACACCTTCTCATTTTTTGAGAAGTTTTTTCTTTACTTTTATTATTTTCTACATGGTAGATAACACCTTTTTGTGTTCTTTCGTAGTTGAAATGTCTTCAGTATTAATCTACAATGTAGAAAATAATAAAAGTAAAGAAAACACTTCTCAAAAAAATCAAAGGTGTGTCCAAACTTTTGACTGGTACTGTATAACATGAGGAAGTAGGGAAAGACCCACTAAGGCACAGGCTAGCAGAAATGTTGAGGTTGCAGTTCAGAAAAGGTCAGGCACATTGTTCAAATGATAAACCACATGAACCAAAGTAACTATGCTCAAAGCCCAAAAGGTCCTCTGTGGATAGCCCACATTGGGGCCCATGATGTGTGCTAAATGTCATCTCTGTGGATAGCCCACATTGGACCCATGATGTGTGCTAAATGTCATCTCTGTGGATAGCCCACATTGGACCCATGATGTGTGCTAAATGTCATCTCTGTGGATAGCCCACATTGGGGCCCATGATGTGTGCTAAAAGTCATCTCTGTGGATAGCCCACATTGGACCCATGATGTGTGCTAAATGTCATCTCTGTGGATAGCCCCCATTGGACCCATGATGTGTGCTAAATGTCATCTCTGTGGATAGCCCACATTGGACCCATGATGTGTGCTAAATGTCATCTCTGTGGATAGCCCACATTGGGGCCCATGATGTGTGCTAAATGTCATCTCTGTGGATAGCCCACATTGGGCCTATGATGTGTGCTAAAGGAACTTACTTTTACCAGAGCAGGGGCGTCCCTCTCTACCTTCAAGAAGCTTTTGAAGACCCAACTCTTCAGAGAGCACCTCCCTTCCTAACTGGCACCTGACCAGCGCTTAACTTGCACTTCAGCAGTTACATTCCTGCACTTCTTTTTCCTTGTTTCTAGGTCGTTGTTTTCTAATTCTCATGTAAAGTAGTATTTATTGTTACACCAGGTTTTTATTGCTCTTAGCTTGACTGTTCTCTCCCTTGTACGTCGCTTTGGATAAAAGCGTCTGCTAAATGACTAAATGTAAATGTACTTTTGGAAGCGCATACTGAGCCGTTAGACAACCCCAAAAGGGTCACCTGTGGACAGCTTTCATAGGATCCACATTGTGGGGGCTCTTAGTCTTCCCACATTCAAGACCAGTAGGGGCCACTATGAGCTGCTTCGATGATATCAGACTTTAAACCCACACTATCAGACCAGATAAGGCCAGATCTTTAGAAAATGATTGCAGAATAATTTGGGAAATGAACCAAATGTTCAGGATATGCTCTTCCCTTGGAAAGGATGTTGATAATTTGGTTTTGTTATGTCAAATCTGCTTTTGAAGAACTGAAGCATCACTGTTGCTTTCCCTCGTGGCACTCCTATGCATCAAACAATACATTTTTGTGTTTTGTTTGACGCCTTGTTGCCTTCTTCCGTAAAAATGTATTAAGAGAAACTCATCTCCATTAGGAGAGACTCATTCACAGCCTTATTAAGAGAAACTCATCTCTATTAATCAATCAATCAATTCAATTCAATTCTCTAAATACCCGAAGTCGCTTTACAGAGTCCAGAGTCCAGTAGTCATTCATACACAGTCATACCGGTGGTGGTAAGCTACATCAGTAGCCACAGCTGCCCTGGGGCAGACTGACAGAAGCGTGGCTGCCAATCAGCGCCAACGGCCCCTCCGACCACCACCAACATTCATTCATATTCATACGATGCATTAAGAGACTCATTCTCAGCCTTATTAACAGAAACTCATCTCCATTAGAAGACTCATTCTCAGCGTTATTAAGAGACATTAGGAGACTCATTCTCAGCGTTATTAAGAGACATTAGAAGACTCATTCACAGCGTTATTAAGAGAAACTCATCTCCATTAGGAGAGAAACTCATTCACAGCCTTATTAAGAGAAACTCATCTCCATTAGAAGACTCATTCACAGCGTTATTAAGAGACATTAGAAGACTCATTCACAGTTTTATTAAGAGACATTAGGAGACTCATTCACAGTTTTATTAAGAGAAACTCATTAAGAGAAACTCATCTCCATTAGGAGAGAAACTCATTCACAGTCTTATGAAGAGAAACTCATTACATTATTTAGTCATTTAGCAGTCGCTTATCCAAAGCGACTTACAAGGATGTATACACATTTACACTGATGGCACACTGCACATCAGCAGCAATTAGGGGTTCAGTGTCTTGCTCAAGGACGCTTCGACAGGGAATCGAACTAGCAACCTTCTGTTTACTAAACGACTTCTCTACCTCCTGTACCACTGTCGCCCCTGCGCCCCAACTCATCTCCAACTCATCTCGTTCTCTTCATGCACAGTGAGAAGTTCATGGTGCGACTCAGCAAAAATGGCGGCCCGAAGAACCCAGAGAAGTTGGATCGACTGTGCGCTCTATTCACAGTATGTGCTCTTTTAATCTGATTCAGTGTGTGTGTGTGTAGAGTTCAGTGTGTGTGTGTGAGTAGAGTTCAGTGTGTGTGTGTGTGTGTGTGTGTAGAGTTCAGTGTGTGTGTAGAGTTCAGTGTGTGTGTGTGTGAGTAGAGTTCAGTATGTGTGTGTGTGAGTAGAGTTCAGTGTGTGTGTGTGTGTGTGTGTGTGTGTGTGTGTGTGTGTGTAGAGTTCAGTGTGTGTGTGTGTGAGTAGAGTTCAGTGTGTGTGTGTGTGTGTGTGTGTGTGTGTAGAGTTCAGTGTGTGTGTGTGTGTGTGTGTGTGTGTGTGTGTGTGTAGAGTTCAGTTCGGTATGCTCTTTTAATCTGTTCAACATTCCCCTTCATATCATTACTGTTTTGAGGTCAGATTTGATAGGAATACATTGTTATCTAATATGGTCTGTGTTTGCTAACCTCCACAGGATTTGAGTAACAAGGACATGAAGAGGGACCTGTATATTATTTCACAACTCATAAGAACAGGTGAACTACTACACACACGCACGCACGCACGCACGCACGCACGCACGCACGCACGCACGCACGCACACAGACACACAGACACACAGACACACAGACACACAGACACACACACACAGGGGAAGAGAGAGAGATAATGGCCTGTCACCAGTCCTGCTCCAGTCTTTAGTTATGAAAGTCTGAGGTAGCCTAGATTCATTAATACCAACCGTATTCATGAGATAATCAGGCTCATTTCAAGGCTTAGTATTATATGAATATTAGCTAATCTTGGAAGGTATAAAAAATGATCTCTCTTATCGGTTTTGTGTTGTCATGTTCAGTATGTTACAGGACGTAAATGCTTTGACTTCATACTGCGTGTACAGAGTCGTGCTATCATCTAGGGTATCTGTTAACTCCTGTTCATGAGTGAGAAGTGCAAGGTGACTGGGAACAGGAAGTAAGAATTCGAATTGGGGGGGGGGGGGGGGGGGGGGGGGGGCTCTGGGACACCAGACACCGCTGTTGAGTGTTGTGGAGGTGATGTGGGCCTTATTCAACAAAACACTGATGAAGGAAGGTAGCTTTGTTGTCGTTGTTTATATCCTCCTGCTCAGGTTCTATGGTCACACACACACACACACACACACACAGTCATGTTGTTGTGGTTAGCACTTGTGGGCCACAGACAGTGCATGCTGTACTGTGAAGGAGGGCCTGATGCCAGATTGACACACTACCATCAACGTTAGTTCCTCTTGGTGTCGCCAATCTGCAAATGACAAATGAAATGCATACACCACCTCAAGACAATGTTTGGGCATGTTTACCCATCAAGTCTCTTCATAAAGAAGTTTGATTTCACTTCTAAGTTGAACAGTGGAGTATTTGCTCTCATGTGAAATTAAAACAGTATAGTATTATAACAGTTGTTAGTGGTTGCTGACATGAATCCCAGTCTCCAGAAGCTTGGCAGAAAAGGAATATTCCAGCATGACACCAATCCAAAGCAGGCTGCCATAATCACGCAAGAGTTTCTAAAGAAGAAAAAAGTGGCCTGGCCAAATATGTCACCTGACTTGAATCCAATAGAACTTCTTTGGGGTATTTTAAAGAGAGAAAGGTAGAATAACACAACCCTTAATATTAGCATACTGTACATGCTGCCCACACACTTGATACATACAGAGATGGTTCATGAAAATGAAGAGAGCCAGCTTTCAAAGGACTGTTTTTAGTTTAGTGGGTATACGCAGCATAACGACTGCCCCGTGTAGTGTGCTGCAATTGTAGCCATGTTTATATGCAATACAGTGACATTTGTATAGAAGCCTATCCGTAGTCTTTGATGTAATTCATATATATTAGTTTAAATATTTGTGTCTGTTTGTATGTACAGTACCAGTCAAAAGTTTGGACACACCTTTAATTTTTGTGTTAAGTGTTTTCTTTACTTTTATTATTTTAAACTACTTTTAGACATTTAAACTACGAAAGAACACATATGGAATGATGTACTAAACAAAAAAAGTGTTATTTACCACAAAGAAAATAATAAAAGTAAAGAAAAAACTTCTCAAAAAATGAGAAGGTGTGTCCAAACTTTTGACTGGTACTGTATGTTCGTATGTATGTATGTGTGCATGCAGGCCGGATGCTTCTGAATGACTCGAAGAAGGGCCTGGCCCATGTCCAGTACAGACGTCCGTACGGGTGCGCCGTGCTGGCCATGAGCGATGTGCTGCAGACCATCTCGGAGATGAAGGAGGAGAAGGACTTTGTGCTGAAGGTTTACACGTACGTGCCATCACATGCAACCACATCTACACACACACACACACACACTTCAGCAAACCAACATGCAAGGGAAGTAGGTCACACAAATGACCTCATGGCTGATGCTTACAATAGAGACAGTGCATGATGCGTCATGACAGACACGCCTAAAATTGGGGTTAGACAGCCCCATTTTCCATAGACTTGCATACAGAATTAACACATTTTCTTAACTTTTACCGTCATTTCAGGACTATTGAGCGCACCTGGATATAAGTCGCACCCACTGAATTAAAAAAATATAATTTTGAACATAAATAAGCCGCACATGTCTATAAGCCGCGGGTGCCTACCGGTACGTTGAAATAAACTGAGCATCATCACAGAATGTGTTTTTTTGCTCAGTTTTTTGGCGCCATTAAGCTTGTGAAAGCGGGAAAAATCCATAAATTAGCCGCGTCATTGTTTAAGCCGCGAGGTTCAAAGCGTGGGAAAAAAGTAGCGTCTTATAGTCCGGAAATTACGGTAATAACTTTACAATCTCTCTATGTTGTCATGATATTTTTTTACACTCTAGCAGTCATAAAACACAAAATATGTTCTCACAAATATGAACAAATGCGTCACTTTTGAGATTGGATGAAGGCATGTTTCGAAAGACAACTGATCGAGCACTTTTCTCCACCAGCTCATTTTAACACTTAATACGTTTTTTAAGTTATTCATACCTAATTGTGCAAGCTAATCATCCAATCAAAGCAAAGCAAAGCAAAGGCTGGGGGCATAGAAACTAAAAGCTGCTTCTCCACGTCTCTTTGTCCTGGCTTTTGAACTGTTAAGAGTTCAGGACCAGAAGACCTCGGGGGTCTACTGGGTGTGTACCTTGAGAGCATGTTTGTTATATATTCAGGTGCATGACTATGGAGTGATTTTATAGACTTGTAAAATAATCTTGAAATCTATTCTGAAACTAACCACTTCTGAAAGGTAACCAGTGCAGTGATTTTAAGGCTGGTGTGATGTGTGGAGGATAGTGAGGATTGTAAGCCACATCTCACGCCTGAAGAGTCTTAAGGGTGGCCCCTCCATCAAGACTATATTGAGGAGAGAGTTGGCCCACTGCTGCCAAACCAAGAAATGTTGCGGTTGTCATCTCAAGGTCAGCGTCTTGGCCACATGAGACCAGCCCATAGGATATATCTCTGATGCAGAGACAATTCAAGGGGTCGGTGCCATTAAGTAGAAGCAAAGTGGGTGAAATTGGGATCCTAACTTCAAGCATGTCACTGAGAGTGAGCGATATATCTGCTTCCAGAACTTAACTACATCAGGGCATTCCCAATACAGTGACCACAGGACACTGGGTGGAATGACCACAGGACACTGGGTGGACAGTGTACAGTGACCACAGTGTACAGTGACCCAATACAGTGACCACAGGACACTGGGTGGAATGACCACAGGACACTGGGTGGACAGAAATCACAAAGTCAAAAGTCAAAGTGTTTATCGTCACATGCACCAAATAGCTTCAGCACAGTGACATTCTTATGACCAGGCAGGCAACATATACGCA
>NC_045156.1:31362144-31419644 GCF_900700415.2 Clupea harengus
TCTCTCCATGCCCTAAGTGATCAACCTTAAGTCCCGTTTCAGGCTTGCATCCAAATCAATTCATTTTTATGAATTCGCCATTATCATTTTTATCAGTTTTAATCACATTCTCCACATTCAAACGATTAGAAAACAATGTATATAGAACTGAAAATGTGAGCTGTATTTCAGAAAAACTAAAACGAAACTTTTTCCACATTCTTTCTCACATGATGGGTATGGTGTAAGTTCCTGTTTCTGACCACTGTGCAGACTTCTCCTTGTTTCAATTGTATCTTCAGTCTCATCTGTGCACACACACACTACAGCATCTCCTTTCATTTGTTTATACTGTGTTTGCATGGGTAAAGTCAAACCTTATTTATAACCAGTGAAGGGACCAACATTTGATAATTAGTTTAATAGATATATTCCATAGGCAATAATTCAATATATCTGACCTACTGGTCATTTTAGTGTTATTATTCTAAGTTTCTCATGTGTATTCTGTTCCCGGCCTACATGAGGTGTGAGAAAGCCGTCACAGCTTCCCCCCCCTGACTAGAAACAGATACTAATTAGCATTTAGGTATCCACCCATCCCTTGCTTTCCCAGAGTTTAAAAGACTGTGATTTTCAAGAGACAGTCAGTGAAGGAGATTTAGGTGAACACGCTCAGTGAAATCTAGTTCTCTGTTCCTCCTCTGGTGCGCACCATTGAAAGAATAAAACCTGGACTTGGTTTTTCATCACAATCTGACTGAGTCTCCGATACATTTGGGATATAGAAATAATTCCTTTCACCAGTTTGGTCTGTTAGGAAGGTTTCTTCAGAGGTAGTTGGGAAAAGCGTTGAACCAAGACCTCAAACCCAAATATCTACTGTACACACACACCACCTTCCTTCCTTTCTTGATTGCAGTATGTTGTGTCTTTCCTCTTGCAGGATTGGTCATCTCTCTGCAGCTGCTGAGAGGAGAGATTGAGCAGGTTCGGAAAGAAAACCCTATGATCTTTAACCGGGGTGTGGCTATCACTCGTAAGGTGGGCTTCCCTGATGTCATCATGCCAGGTGAGACAAACAAACAAACAAACAAACAAACAAACAAACAAGGCTGACTGCAGTCAGTTTTTTATTGCACGCACAACTCACCATGACAACTGCTGCGGATTACAAGAAACTCACAGATATTTCTCTGAATAGGATACCTTTCCCAATTGTTCATCCAGTGCCAGTTTAGTGTTGTGCGATCTGTACACCATCCGGGTAAACATGTGAAATTTAATCCAAAGCCCTGTTACCCTTGGCTCGGCTATCCCCATGCTGGAAAACCCTGTTAATTCATGCGCGGCAATCTAACTAGATGTAACTAAAAACTTGCGAACTGATGTGGGGCTTATTAGATAGCATTTAGGCTACTACACTACCATTGCTGCACTACTCAGTCTACTGAGTAAGTAAAGATTAGTTAGCCTCTGTGTGACTGCGTCGATTCCAGGACAGTGTTTTTGGAGTAGACATTCTGTCCAATAACAGTTCAAATAAATGGCGTTGCGCTCCACTGTTAACTGTGTGCGCTTCTATTGGTACAGTAAGTTGTTTTCTTTGAGTTGGCTTGATTTAATTAGCTTGCCATCAGAAGGATAACAAATATTAACCAATAAATTGGATCTCAAAATGCGACTGATCACTTGGAGTCTGGAGCCCTGACCCTGATACCTTTTCATGCCAGAATACGAGGCACTCATTTATACGAGCTTTATACGAACCTTTTCATGCCAGTATACGAGGCACTCATTTATACGAGCTTCCTGGAAAGGCAAGATTGTGTTTTTCACCTGTGTCATGTGTGTCATTTCCAACTAACCCTGAAGAACGTTTCAGGCTTGAGGTGTTTAAGCGTCTGTCTGTCTGTCTGTGACCTGTGACCCTAGGTGACATCCGAAATGACCTCTACCTGACCTTAGAGAGAGGAGACTTTGAGAGGGGCGGTAAAAGCGTTCAGAAGAACATCGAGGTGGCGGTGTATGTGCTGTATGCTGATGGGGAGGTCCTCAAAGTACGTCATCCTTTTTGTTCTTATCCTTCGGGATTAATAAAGTATCCATCTATCTATCTATCTATCTCTCTTATAGAGACTATTTTATGTTTTTTAAGTTCAAATAGTTTGTTTTTGCGAAATCTAAAAATAAAACACAAATATTGAACACGCACCATCATGTATCCATTAGTATTACTACTATGCTGTGTCTAAATTTTGAGTGTTTTGAGTGCACTTGTTCTTTTTCCCGTGTACATTTACATTTAGTCATTTAGCAGACGCTTTTATCCAAAGCGACTTACAAGGATGTATACACATTTTACATTCACACTGATGGCACACTGCACATCAGGAGCAATTAGGGGTTCAGTGTCTTGCTCAAGGACGCTTCGACAGGGAATCGAACTAGCAACCTTCTGATTACTAACCGACTTCTCTACCTCCTGTACCACTGTCGTGTATATTCCGTCTCAGGACTGCATCAGCTTGGGCTCGGGTGAAGGTGAGGCGAGCGCCACGGAGTACCGCTCGTTTGTGCTCTACCACAACAACAACCCCCGCTGGAGTGAGGTCATCAAGCTTCCCATCCCCATCGACCGGTTCAGGGGCTCACACCTGCGCTTCGAGTTCAGACATTGTTCCAGTGAGGGCCATTTTCCTATCATGGTTTGATTTGTCTGACAAGCCTCCGTTGTGTGTTCAGGGTGTGTGTGTGTGTGTGTGTGTGTGTGTGTGTGTGTGTGTGTGTGTGTGTGTGTGTGTGTGTGTGTGGTTGTGTGTGTGTGTGTGTGTGTGGTTGTGTGTGTGTGTGTGTGTGTGTGTGTGTGTGTGTGTGTGTTTCACGGCCGATTTCTCACCTCAACAGATCTCACCCTAAAACGACATCAATTAGTGAATGTTAATTCCTGATTAAGTGAATCTTTTATGATGAATTGTGGATACAGTGGTTTAATTTGAATTCTTATCTTGTTAATTAGCTTTAGATTCCTGTAATTTAACTTCCACTGACTCTAGATTTCTCATATGATAATCCAGTAGTAAAATCGTCTGTGTAAAATTGTGGAAGCTGCTGTAAAGCTGGCCTATACCGTTTCAGGAATGCCACTGGAATGATGGTAGAAATGGCAGAAAATGCATTAACCTGAGAGAATAAAATCATCTAATCGTCATTAGTGAATTATCCACATAGACCAAAAGAGAAACCATAAGATGTTGTTGACATGAATGCAGGCAGGTGTCTAATGACGGCTTTGGCTATTTGAACCACCACAGCAGGCAGGTGTCTAATGATGACGGCTTTGGCTATTTAATAATAATAATAATAATAATAATAATAATTTATTTTATTTGTAATGCACTCTTCATATTTGAACCACCACAGCTAAAGATAAGGGAGAGAAGAAGCTCTTTGGGTTCGCCTTCACCCCGCTCATGAGGGAGGACGGGACCACGCTGACCGATGACAGCCATGAACTCTACATCTACAAGGTCAGCTGTCTGTCTGTCTCTATATACTCCTGTCTGTCTGTCTGTCTGTCTGTCTGTCTGTCTGTCTCTATATACTCCTGTCTGTCTGTCTGTCTGTCTGTCTGTCTGTCTGTCTGTCTGTCTGTCTGTCTGTCTCTTTATACTCCTGTCTGTCTGTCTGTCTGTCTGTCTGTCTGTCTCTATATACTCCCTATACCTGTCTGTCTGTCTGTCTGTCTGTCTCTATATACTCCTGTCTGCCTGTCTGTCTGTCTGTCTGTCTGTCTGTCTCTATATACTCCCTATACCTGTCTGTCTGTCTGTCTGTCTGTCTGTCTGTCTGTCTGTCTCTCTATACTCCCTTCTTCCTGTCTGTCTCCTAACCCTATAGTGTCCTTAGAGCTATAGTGGTCGTGTATGATACAGCTTGCTATCTATCGGTGGCTTTGTAGGCAGCTCCATGATCTCTCAATGTAAATGGAATAGCAAGATGGCTGTAAATAAGAACCCACAAACTCAATAAGTGCATTTTCCTTTAGCGTGTTCCAACCTGAGCATTTCAAAAGAATCTAGAGTATCTGCGGTCAGGCTAAATAATGAGTCCAAGATTGGAGCTGTTGTTGGAGTCCATCCAAATAGATGCTTTGATTTGATACAGCATCCTTTGTTTCTCCCTTCCTGGCACGCCTTCTCGACTGGCATTTTCATATATATATACAAACCATTGATCCAGAAGAGCTATAAATGCTTATATTCAGCGTTCATTTTCATATATATATACAAACCATTGATCCAGAGGAGCTATAAATGCTTTTATTCAGCGTTCATTTTCATATATATATACAAACCATTGATCCAGAGGAGCTATAAATGCTTATATTCAGTACAAACTCAATAATCGGAAAGCAGTAAGAATGTCATTATTCATTTTCAGAGGTACTAAGGTATTACACAGGACTACGTAACCAAACCGCATTAATTTCACCCCTAAAAATCCCTTCCTTTGACTACTTGAAATGTCCTCAACAAAGGAAGTCCCCGGAAATAACATTTTAAATGCAAGATTAAGGGGTTTCACACTCACTCCCTAATAGTTGAGATAAAACTAAGGAGACTGTTTCACAAATGAAGGGCCTCTTAATTTAAATGAAGTGGTTTGATATATTTGCAGGGGTAAATTAAGGTATTTTTAAGTACATTGTGTTTTGTAGTGGCCAAAGGGCATGGCCAATCAGTGTGGAGTGTCATTGTGGCCCTTGATTTGCAAAATCAGTGTGAATCGTAAGAAAAGGAGGGAATAAAGGCCTTTTCTACACGGTACTGAGAATGCTGTAGTCCAAATCCAAACATGCTATGGATCAAACTATAATGTATAGATGCAAACACATTGCATTTCTGGAATAATACAATATTGAACTTATAAAATGAACAATAGAAGTTGTCAGTCCATAGAATTGGATTTATTACAATGATATTATAACTTTATCTTAGGTATCAATGCAATTTGAGTTGCAGAGCTCTTCTGATTGTGTGGGCTACACCTTACCTATTGTTTGCTGTGAAAGCGAGGCGACAGAGCCTTAGTTTGAATCACTCAATGTGTGGATGAAATGAGCTGCTTTGATCCAATACTTTGAAAATCTGTGTGTTTTTTACAAGTGTTTGTAACCCCCCCCCCCCCCCTTTTCTTTCCTACTGTGAGGCGCATTGTGTTACCTCCTGGTATGAAATGCGCCGTACAAATAAAGTTTGATTTGATTTGAATATACTGTATGTGACGACCTGCTGTTTTTCCAGTGTGATGAGAACACGACCTTCAGTAACCACGCCCTCTACTTGGGCCTACCCTGCTGTAAAGAGGACCTGAACGGCTGCCCCAACCTCCCTTCCAGCCTCATCTTCCAGCGCAATACAAGAGAGAACCTGTGGATCTCAACTCAACTGTCCTCCACCAAGCTCACTCAGAACGGTATGGTCATCCAGTCCCTAATACATTTACATTTACATTTAGCAGACGCTTTTATCCAAAGCGACTTACATATGTGCGACTTACAATGTATACACATTTTACATTTACACTGATGGCACACTGCACATCAGGAGCAATTAGGGGTTCAGTGTCTTGCTCAAGGACGCTTCGACAGGGAATCGAACTAGCAACCTTCTGATTACTAAACGACTTCTCTACAACTGTACCACTGTCGCCCCCCCTAATAATCAGAATGCCATGGTCATCCAGTCCTCCAGTCCTTTATGATCTGAATGGTATGGCCATCCAGTCCCTTAATAATCTGCTGATTTGTTTAAATATTAAAACATTTGATTTGAAACCGAGTTGAATTAAGTTATGAAAGTTTGGTTCAACCTGAAATACTTTGGTGTTTTTAACCTTACATCTTTATGAGCACAAGCTGAGTCCAGCCTAAACATTAAGACATGAAAAAAGCTGGAAAGACATATTTTAGTCAGAACTTTTATTACAATTACAGTTTGTAATAGACAATTAGTGTGCGTTAGCTGGCCAAGGAGTAATTACAACATTTGCAGGACCACGTCATTCAGGGGCAACTTCCCACACTCCACAGCCTGCACTGGACTGATCCTGTACAAAGAGTTCAGTTCAGTTTATTAGAAAGCGGACTCACTTGGTCATGAAACTTTTTAAATGTCATTGAATGACAACTGATTACATTGCAATAAATTCTTTTAACAGATTTTTTTTATTCAGAGTGAAGTACTAGTGAAGTCAACATAGGGTTAAAAACGAGCGGTAGAAACAGCAAGATAGTAGCACCCTGAATGTACTAATGAGTCTTTACTCAAGCAGATTAAATAAGAATGTCAATTTTACCTTTTACTGGTGTTGAGCGTAACTTGACTTCTAAAAACTACATATATCAACAATCACAAATGTTGTTTTTTGCCTAAATATCACAAAAGGCAGGGAGATTATCAAAGAAACCATTAAGTATTTATCACATAATGGAACTCTTCAGTTCTAGAAAGTATAAGAGCGACTGAGAAAACCAGAGCAACCAGACAGACTCACTCTCCCACTCCTGCATGCCTGACAGCGGACAGGAGGAGAAGAGAGAGACTATTGCTAAATTGGTTATTGGGAAAACATTAGAACATTATATAAGGTGGACTTTTTGCTTCCCGTTTCCAACCAACAGTTTTCAACCATGAGTTGGGACAGCACATGGGAGAACCTTGCCTTCAGGGCTTTCTCCCAGAAAGTCTTTCTAATAAAAATCGAACCACATGCTAACGTATTCCCAATAAGTAAAACAAACTGAACATATGCATCAATGCATTTGTGATTCCTTCGAATTGCCTACTGATCTAGCTAGATTACATTTACATGTACCTACTTGATGACAACAGTTAGAAGATGGTAGCCAACACGTTGTCAGCAAAATGTCCAACCCAGGGCTATCTAGCTAGCTTGCTAATATGCTAACATATTCCCAATAAGCAGCATGAAATAAGCATCAACAGTTGTTGTAACAGGCTGTCTGAGACAGTGACTACATGGTTAGAGGAAGACGGTGGGGTTGCTGGACTTCAGAGAGCGCAACGCGGCACACGTGGCAATGATGTCATGTTGCAGACGCATGCTTGTGACATGAAATACAGAGTCTGGTGTATTTTCTGAAGTTAATTGAATGTATTATTATGAGTTTTCAAGTCTGTTTTCAAGTTGAAGTTGTGGTAACTCCTCATACTTTATTGTAATGAAGAGTAATGATTGAGTAATGTAGAGAGGCCTGTAGCAGTGATGAGTCCCTCTGTTTTGTACTGTTACATACGTAGGTATTTGCATACTGTCATATTGCAATCTACATTGTATAAATTGATTTATAATTGGCGACAGTGGTACAGGAGGTAAAGAAGTCGTTTAGTAATCAGAAGGTTGCTAGTTCTATTCCCTGTCGAAGCGTCCTTGAGCAAGACACTGAACCCCTAATTGCTCCTGATGTGCAGTGTGCCATCAGTGTAAATGTAAAATGTGTATACATTGTAAGTCGCTTTGGAAAAAAGCGTCTACTAAATGTAAATGTAATTGCATATCAACGTTTGATTATTTGAATGTTTGACCAATTCATTTGCTTGGCTTAGTGGACCTGCTGGCCTTGTTGAAGTGGAAGGCTCACACGGAGCATGTGACGGATATCCTCGGAAGACTACGCCACGTGAGCGGAGAAGAAATTGTGAAGGTGAGCTAACTAAGACCCTTGACGGTTTGAAGATTGTTGTATATAATATGTGCACCATCACAGAATACATCCATCTGGAAAATGTTACTGAAAGGAAGACATAACATACATTTTATTTTATTTTCCGTTGTTTGTTGTTATTAAAGAACAAACTCCTAAAAAAAACCTATTATGGTTCGGGGGCTGGGTTTGGTTTAAGGTGTTGTTCAGTGAACCATTAGAAGGGCTGAACTTGAACTTCAACAAACCATCTGGAACGTCTCTGTAGGTGGACTATCCAAATAAAGTGTTACCATATAACTACTAATCAAGTTGTTTTGGGAGGGGCAAATAGAGAGCTGTGTGTGTCCCAGACCAATCCAGCAGATGATTGACTAAGGTCTCCTGGTGATTTCCAGAAATGAGTAGCCTCACTAATTGACATGTGTGATGCGGGCAAGCCTTTACTTCAGTTAGTGCATTAGACTCCAGGGGGCCCTGCAGCTTGGATGGGGGCCCTGCAGCTTGGATGGGGGCCCTGCAGCTTGGATGGGGGCCCTGCAGCTTGGATGGGGGCCCTGCCGATTGGTTGGGGGCCGCTGCAGTTTGTAGGTATGAATGTCCATGAAGTTCCCGTCAGCCCCCGAGACAACAAGAACAGACACTGTATGATGGCGACTTTCTGTGATGAGAATAGCAGGAACAAGGGTGCGGACTTTGGGAAAATGACAAAAGAGGAGTGACGCTCACCAGCAATCCACCATTTACAGGCGAGCGCTGCCTTTTACTGGACACTTGGAGATGTAATGGCCAGGCTGACCACAGTACAGGCAGTAGGTGGAGTCTCTCCTTCTTTGTCTCTTGTCTCTGTGGTGGACGGACAGGCACAGCCTACCTGCACAGGCTCAGCAGGGGAGCCTCCTAGGGCAGGGGTTCCCAAACTTTTTACAGTCCCGTACCCCTTCAGACATTTAATCCCCCCCCCGTTGAAAAAAAAAAAGTTTTCCTTTTCACCTTTTACTTTAATTCCGTTTTAATCCGTTTCGGCTCATTTTGTTCACCCAGAGGTAGATTGATGGCTTAAAATGAGTGAATAATATGTGCCACAAGTGACCCAAACCTTCTAAGGTTGTTGTTTGCCAGCCATCAACAGAACAGAAGACTAAAAAAACATTATTTGCAGGCGATTGGGAAGATGCAAATGCATTTGACAGGCTACGGAGGTCTGTGTTGAATAGGGGGGCGTGGCCGGAGCGGAGTTCAGCACAGACGTTACATTTTCTCAGTGGTTTTGTTTTCTAATTAATGCTTGTTCATCGTTGCGATCGTTGTTGTGTTTATAAGAAAGAAATACAGCCTCGCAGGACAAAATACAGGGGAATTGGTGGTGGCGGCGAGTCTGAGACGAACCTTCCCCCTTTGGTCTGCAACATCTCCCATTTTGCAGACTGGTCGAAGCATAGGTATTGCAGACTAGGGGGGCCTGCTCCGCAGATACCAGCTCCCCACTCTCTCGCCAGGTCCAATCAGCAGGGTTATCACGTAGGCTACCCAGGACGGACGAGCTGACAGACTAAACTTGAAAGGGCAGAGTTTAAATACACAGGATGATCCAAACTAAATGAAAAACAGCTGAACGAGTGAAATGGCAGGACATTAACAATGACAGGAAGTAGACCAAACAAGGTGAGGGGCAGAATCCAGGGCACATGGCAGGGAAAGTACCTCCTCACAGTCCTTGGGGCCCCAGGCTGCTGTTGAACAGTGGGTGTGGAGCTCCTCACAGTCCTTGGGGCCCCAGGCTGCTGTTGAGCTCCTCACAGTCCTTGGGGCCCCAGGCTGCTGTTGAGCTCCTCACAGTCCTTGGGGCCCCAGGCTGCTGTTGAACAGTGGGTGTGGAGCTCCTCACAGTCCTTGGGGCCCCAGGCTGCTGTTGAACAGTGGGTGTGGAGCTTGGGGTGAGAAGTGGAGCTGTAGGTATTCCTGACATAGTTTGCACAAAGGAAGTCCAGCCTTTTTATTTTCTCTGGTGAGGCAGTTGACTCATTTCTTGCAAACTGCAACTGTTGAACTCCCCAAATGTGTTGGCCAGAGCATTCGACTGTCCCCACCTCTTTGCCTTCAGGTAGATCTCTCACACATCAGTCATCTTCACCAATGTCACAATTGCGTGTGTGTGTGTGTAGTGTGTCCTGGTCGCCTCCATATATATAACACGTGTGTGTTGGTGTGAGTTGTTCGTGCAATAAAAAACTGACTGCAGTCAGCCTTGTTTGTTTGTTTGTTTGTTTGTTTGTTTGTTAGTTGTCACAAAACCATACTTATGACCTTGACCGTAGCCCAAAAAAATCAATATTCCTTAACTGGAAATACAGGCACACAAACTCTCAATGTCAAAATGGCTTAATTTGTTAATAGACTCTCAATGAAACGAATCACAGCTAAAAACAATAATTAATCCAAACAATTCCGTGATACCCATTCTTGTAAGACTCAGCTTGCAGACACGTTGACCCCCCCGGCATTCCTTTCTTTCCTAACTTCCTTATTTTATTAGATTTTTTTTATATCCATTACCACTACTCACTAATCTGCTGTCATTATTATTATTATTATTATTATTATTATTATTATTACTACTGTTGTTGTTTTTATTTCTATGTCTATTATTGGTGGTTGATGATAATTATTACTCCTGAACTGCAATACAGTGGTTCTGAGGTAGTCTGAACTGAATGAGAAAATCAATGTGATGTTTTGTGTTTGTGTGAAATGTTATGTTTGTATGTTTGTTTATCTATCAATAGACACTTTTCATTTCATTTTGCAGTTTCTTCAAGACATCTTAGACACCTTGTTCTCCATCCTGGATGACAACACTGAGAAATATGGACCTCTTGTCTTTCAGTCATTGGTGAGAATAAGTCTCTTTATTTAATTGTGTCTGTGTGAGTCTCTTTGTGTCCTTTCCCATGTTCACGTCAGTAGTATAGCTTCGTGTTAGTGTAAGCATGCACATGTTGTAACCTGAGTCCAACCATCTTTGGCACTCTGAGATTCTTCTGAATGAAGAGTGCGTTACAAATAAAATGAATTATTATTTATTATTATTATTATTATTATTATCTGTGCCTCCTGAGTAGAATGCATTCATGGGGCAGAATTGGCCTTCCTCCAAACGTTAGCAGGAGTTTAGCACTGTATGCTGCAGATTCCAAACGTTAGCAGGAGTTTAGCACTGTATGCTGCAGATTCCAAACGTTAGCAGGAGTTTAGCACTGTATGCTGTAGATTCCTATTGGACTCAGCTTGAGTATCTCTGGACAGATGACTCTAGTAGCTATCTTATCCATGTGATTGGCCGCATGTACTAATACGGTCCCTAACTTTCTATTGAAATGTGTATGACTACGACCATACTATTTATGACAATGTCAGGACTATACCCACCCATTTTGTCCTTGAGAGATGTTCCATTTTGTCCTTGAGAGATGTTGGAGATGTTGGATTTTTGGAGTTTGCATGTTCTCCCCGTGTTCACAAGGGGTTTCCTCCACTTAGAACCCCAACAGAAAAAACATGCAAAATAACAGAACACATGTCCATCCCTGACCAAAGATGGACAGTTCACTTCACTTGGTCCCCGGGCGCTGCAAGCTGCCCACTGCTTCCTGGGGGGGTCCTTGAGGAAGGACGGTCCAGGATGGGAAAAATGCAGAAAATAAATTCACCGCGACCTCAGGCCTACCTGCGTGTGTGTGTGTGTGTGTGTCCTGTGTCACCTCTATATATGCACGTGTGTGTTCCAGGGTGTCGTGTGTGCCATTAAAAAACCTGACAAAGGTCTTAATTATGTTCCATTTTGTCCATTTGAGATCCTCTGAAAATGGAGAGTGATCGCTTTAACATTCCTGCCACTCCGACCCCAGGCACTGCTCTCTGTTTCGAGTGCCCAATTATTTATTTATTTTTCAACTGCTTGTCCCTCATGATGGAATCTGGCCGCCATCTTGTTTCAGGTGTTCATAATCAATCTGCTGCGTGACAGCAAATACCACCACTTTCGGCCTGTTATGGACACTTACATCCAGAAGCACTTTGCCGGAGCCCTGGCCTATAAGTGAGTGATGAACAACAGTATGTTTTAGTATTTGGACATAATACAACTACAGGCTGACTAGTACATGTTCTCCCATCTTACCATAATGTATTGCAAGTGTGAATTTGAAGCCTGTTTACTGTCTTTATTATTATGTAAGTATCTGAATTGTGTTGTTGAGTTATAGTTTCTGTTTGTATGCAGGGAGTTGATTCGCTGCCTGAAGTGGTCCATGGATCGTTCTGCAGAGGCGGTCAGACAGGACCACATTCAAGATGCTATGAGGGTAAAGATAGATAGATAGATAGATAGATAGATAAATGGATACTTTATTAATCCAGAGGGAAATTTAGGAGTTCAATGATGACCAAGCATACGAGAGGTTCTTCAAGACCGTTCAAACTGATTGACATTTCTGTTTGTTCATTTAGCAGAGCCTTTGATTCAGAATAACTTTTAAAGTGATACACTGTGCAAGTAACTGGCAGACAGTAAAGTAAACAGAAGACTGAATGCCTTGAGGAGCTGGACTCAAGTGCCAGAGTGTCTGAGAGGAGATTGAACTTTACCTCCTCACTTTGAACTTTACCTCCTCACTTTGTTCAATTTGCTCATCTCTGTCACTGTTGCCTGCCTCCAATAGAAAATAGATGGAACACAGAACTTTGCCTCTGCTGGCATGCATTTGCATGCATTTTGGTCGTAAGACTGCATAGTTAACTTCTAGCGTTACACTAAAGAGGTGATACGGATTATAGAGTTAACTTCTAGCGTTACACTAAAGAGGCTGTTCTGTTTCTAGTGTTAACTTCTAGCGTTACACTAAAGAGGTTATGCTGTTTGTAGAGTTAACTTCTAGCGTTACACTAAAGAGGCTGTTCTGTTTCTAGTGTTAACTTCTAGCGTTACACTAAAGAGGTTATGCTGTTTGTAGAGTTAACTTCTAGCGTTACACTAAAGAGGCTGTTCTGTTTCTAGAGTTAACTTCTAGCGTTACACTAAAGAGGTTATACTGATTATACAGTTAACTTCTAGCCTTCACACTAAAGAGGCTATACTGTTTGTAGAGTTAACTTCTAGCCTTCAATTCGCCTTGTAATTCATGAGTTGTCACAGGTTTTGCTGATTTAAGTTCATGTGTCCAGTGCAACTGACAGACATGACTAAATTGAAATCTCACATTACATCTAGTCTGAAATGAAAGCGGGTCGGTAGAGTCAGGATTGACCAAGCACTCGATCAAGAGGTTGTTATTAACGTCCAAAGGCAGAAAGTCAGGATTGAGCAAGCACTCGATCAAGAGGTTACTATTAACGTCCAAAGGCATAGAGTCAGGATTGACCAAGCACTCGATCAAGAGGTTGCTATTAACGTCCAAAGGCACAAAGTCAAGCCACCTATTACTGCAATACAGCTAGATGATGATGCTTTTGACGTCCTTCGAAAGCCATTTAACGTTAAGTGGTATATCAATCAACAGGGCCGGGGTCAGTGTTATCAATGTTACCAATGTTACCAGTGTTAGTGTGAATCAATCAACAGGGCCGGGGTCAATGTTACCAATGTTACCAGTGTTAGTGTGAATCAATCAACAGGGCCGGGGTCAATGTTACCAATGTTACCAGTGTTACCAGTGTTAGTGTGAATCAATCAACAGGGCCGGGGTCAATGTCATCTTGATGTCAATGTTACCAATGTTAGTGTGACTCATGTAAATGCATTATATAGCTGGTAAAAGGGGTGATCAGATCATCTCATCCCTGGTAGATTTGAGAGACTCTCATCTTCTGCTCCTGGGGGGTCCTTGAGGAAGGACGCTCCAGGATGGGAAAAAGCAGAAAATAAATTCACCGCGACCTCAGGCCTACCTGCGTGTGTGTGTGTGTATGTGTGTGTGTGTCCTGTGTCGCCTCCATATATGCATGTGTGTGTTCCAGTGTGTCGTGTGTGCCATTAAAAACCTGACAAAGGTCTTAATTATTATTATTATGACAAAGGTCTTAATTATTATTTGCCCCTTAAATATTGGGCTATTAGAATAGTATGTGTGGATTGCTACCATTTCTATTTCATTAAAGTAGTAAATTCATTCACTAATATTGTTCAGTCATATAGGGAAATATTTTGATATACTTTTGTCTGTCTATGTCTTTTCTAAGAATGCTATTGAAAAGCTTTTCATTTCTTCTAGGCTCTGGAGTACCTCTTCAAGTTTATCATGCAGTCCCGCATCCTGTACTCTCGCGCCACCTGTGGCCTGGAGGAGGAACAGTTCCGCAGCAGCATTCAGGAGCTCTTTCAGTCCATCCGCTTTGTGCTCAGCCTGGACAGCCGCGGCTCAGAGACTCTCATCTTCACTCAGGTCAGAGACTCTCATCTTCACTCAGGTCAGACCCAAACACTTGTAAAGAGACACAGATAAGTAAATAAATAAATGTTACATAAATGTTAAATAAATACATTTTACAAGTTACAAAACAGCTCAGAGACTCTCATCTTCACTCAGGTCAGACCCAAACCTCGTGTCTGTGTGCATCACAAACGTCTGACGCATAATAGCTCTATAGTTGGCAAAAACACCAAGAGAATCTCTCAGCACATTCATTGTGTACTCACTCACGGTTTCAATTTCATGAGTGTGTACAGTACACACGTCCAAAAAATACTGATGCACAGGGTGTTTTTCACCACACATGGAATCAAAACTTTTGTTTATTGAGCTGGTGGGCACTTACATCAAGAACTTAATAATAAATACCATGAACATGAGTCACGACTTTTTCGCTCTTAAACGTCACCTAAAGCTCCCAGGCTGAAGTGATAGAGAGCACTTTTAGGTTGGATCTTAAACGCAACCAAATGTATATAACATGTACTTCAATACACCATGCTTGCAAACATTAGTAGCTTGCTTTTTTCTCACAAAATTCAGTAAAGCAACTTGGCAAATTTAACAATTTTTATGTTTTCTTTCGATCCTAGGCCAGTGTTTTTTGAAACTTTCTTCTTCTGTATTTTTCACCCTTCGACTACTGGGTAGTGTGTGATCTGTGGCTACTCTAGGTAGATAGATAGATAGATACATAGATGGAGTACTTTATTAATCCCTAAAGGGAAATTTCATTGTTCCAGCAGCAATTCACATAAATAACAAAAAAGACACACCCAATGAGGTTGGTCAGAAGAGAAGAGTGGAGTCATTGAAGATGGCCATTGTGGTGGGCAGAGATGAGCTCATGAAACGAACGGTACTCATTGCAGCAGAGCTTGTGCAGGGGGTGTGTGTGTAGTGTTGTCCATTACGTGGAGCAGCCTGTGCAACATCCTTCTCTCCATGACCAACTCTAGGCGCTCCAGAGCAGTCCCCAGCACAGAGGCAGTCTTCTGTATCAGCTTGTTCAGTTTCTCAGAGTCAACAGAAGATATGCAACATCTTGCTGCACACATTGAATGACCTAAGCTCCCTCAAGTCTGCTCCGTCCAGTCTGTTGTCCAGGTGGACGCCCAGGTTTCTGTAGACCTCCTCCACCACCTCCACCTCACCTCACCTCCCAGGATGGAGATGGAGGTGTTCAGCTTAGTCGCAATCCTCCTAGAGTCCACAACTAATCTCATTTGTCTTGGTCCCATTTAAAGAGAGGGTGTTTGCTCCTAAACCACGACCCCAAAGCGCTCCTCTAGTTCCCTGTACTCCAGTCCACTACTGACACACACCCTACAAGTGCAGACTCATGGGAAACGATCTGCAGATGACAGGTCTCTGAGGTGTACAGGGTGAGGGGGAAGGGGGGAGAGTGCAGTGCCCCTGTGTGCCCCTGTGTGCTAACCACATGCTCAGATACGCATCCTCTCAGCCAGGTAGTCAATGGCCCTAGAGGTTGTGTGGATCGACATGAAGGCATTTCTGGCCTTGTGTTAAATCGTATGTTAAAATGTTAAAAAGTTTTCTATTATGCTTATGTTAATTCATTTTTATTTTATTGTATTTTTATAGTTAGTTTTTAATATGTTGGCACTCTGAGATTCTTTTGAATGAAGAGTGCATTACAAATAAAATAAATTATTATTATTATTGTTAATGCATACACAGTCAATGGGCCATGCACAGTCAATGGGCACACGTTTGCATAGACAGTGCTGACGATCAAATGTGCATCATGCTTACCGTGCGTGCGTACACCACGTCCACTGAAGTATACTTTCCTGCTTAAACTCAAATATTATTTATAAATGTCTTACAATTTCTTGTTTATTGTTTATATTCTTGTTTACATTAAATCTTTATATCTTGTTTGCATTATATCATTATATATCTTTACATTATTGATGTTTATTGTTTCTTTAGGCTTAGCAGGCCCAAATGGTCCACCACTCTGTTTAAGGAGTTATGCAGATAACCCAGGCCATCTTTATAACCGAGACCATCTTTATAACCCAGGCCATCTTTATAACCCAGACCATCTTTATAACCCAGGCCATCTTTATAACCCAGACCATCTTTATAACCCAGGCCATCTTTATAACCCAGGCCATCTTTATAACCCAGGCCATCTTTATAACCCAGACCATCTTTATAACCCAGGCCATCTTTATAACCCAGGCCATCTTTATAACCCAGACCATCTTTATAACCCAGGCCATCTTTATAACCCAGACCCTCTTTATAACCATATGGTACTCAGACATTCTATAACAGCTGATTCTGATTCCTAGTTTCCAAAATGAATGTAAGTGAAAGGAAACATTCAGTGAAGTTACTGGTCAAGGTCTTCTTATGGTTAAAACACATTAGTTCTCTACGAACCCACACACACACACACACAGTGCCCAAGAAACGATAGCGTCTGTCCTTCTTTTGGGTTAGGTTTAGAGTAGCGTGGGGCAACAGTGGTACAGGGGGTATAGAAGTCGTTTAGGAATCAGCAGGTTGCTAGTTCGATTCCCTGTCGAAGTGTCCTTGAGCAAGACACTGAACCCCTAATTGCTCCTGATGTGCAGTGTGCCATCAGTGTAAAATGTAAAATGTGTATACATCCTTGTAAGTCGCTTTGGATAAAAGCGTCTGCTAAATGACTAAATGTAGCCATCCAAATTACTTTTTGATGTTTCTTATAGTTTATCCCTTTTTTTGACCTTGCTCTATGACCTCCTCCTGTCCCTCCCCTGCCCCCCCCCAGGGCCCTCAGCCCGCCCCTGGACCACCAGCAGGCTCGCTCACGTGTCCTCAGGCCTGGGCCTCAGCCAGCCCACGTCCCTCTCCTCTCTCTGTAAGTATAGGTGCCCCAGCCCCCTACCCCCTCACCCAACCCTCTCGCCGTGTGCTGCTCTGTGCTTCCAACAGGCCCATGCTACTTCAAGTTTCTGATCCAGTTGGCAGAATCAATGTCCCAATAAACATGAGTGACGTGTGAAATGCTGTCTGTTTAAAACATTGACTGAATCAGAAGCTTGAAGGAGAGAGGATCTCAAGGAGGGCGGAGTTCAAGCGCCCCTTAACAACATATGTGTGTGAACAACCACACTGAAAACACCCCCCCCCCCCACCCCCACCCCCACGACCACCCCCACACCCACCCCCACCCCCACGACCACCCCCACACCCACACCCACCCCCACCCCGGAATCACGATCAGCAAGTGCAACCCACCCTACCAACCAACCGACCAACCAGCCAGCCAAGCTGTCAGCAATAAAACCCTACCCCTTCCTTCTCTCCCCTATTTTGCTTTGGATGGTTTGAATTGATCTTCTTGTTGGTCTTTTTGTGATTTTGTGTTTCTCACCGACTTCTCCTTCCTTCATGCTTGTCTCTCCTTCACTTGTTTGTTCATGGCTCATTCATCTCCCACTATGTTGCTCAACCAATATGAGTTATGTTTCTTTGATGTCTATTGTTATGTGCATGTCATTTCTTTGTGCATATTATGTATTTGCTGTAAAGCACTTTGAGCTGCATTCTTTTGCATGAAAGGTGCTATATAAATAAAGTTTTATTATTATTATTATAATTATTATTATTAATAGTTAAAGACTAATTAGCAGCCTAGAATACACAGTACATGCTTAGAGCAATATGACAATATGTGGACTCCTGGAATGGAATGGCCTTTTTCCACTGAAGACTGAGGCTAGTCCAAGGCTTTTTCCTTGGCCTTAAAAGCACTTCGGTCTTTCTTGTTCCATTAGTAGTTCAAACATTTGCAAAGAACACTTGTCACGCCAAGTTTGACAGGCTAGTGAAGTGCCTAGCAGCTGCCATGCATGTTAATCTAAGAACTAGCATTTTAGCCACTTTAAAATGACAAGACAACACTGACAAGCTGTGGTGAAACCAGTAGCCCCGCCCACATTCGGGCTTGATGCCCATGGAGGACACAGGTTCGAATCCGGCCTGATGTCATTTCTCCTGTCCACTCCCCGCCTCTTCTCCCTCTCATTTCCTGTCCCACTCTTCACTAAGACTATCGATTAAAGGCCGAAAAGCCCAAAAATAAATCTTAAAAAAAAAAAAAGTGGAAGAATACTCCTTTGCTCCTGGGAGTCTGTCCTGCACCTCCCTCTCTGTGACATTGTTGTGTGTTCAGTGTGTGTGTGTGTCCTGCACCTCCCTCTCTCTGTCTCCCCCTCTCTCCCCCTCCTCACAGTGTTGAAGTGGAGTAAGGCCACGAGCACCTCCCTCTCTCCCTCTCTCTCTCTCTCCCTCTCTCTCTACCTCCCTCTCTCTCCCTCTCTCTCTACCTCCCTCTCTCTCTCCCTCTCTCCTCCTCTCAGTGTTGAAGTGGAGTAAGGCCACGAGCACCTCCCTCTCTCTCTACCTCCCTCTCTCTCCCTCTCTCTCTCCCTCTCTCTCTCTCTCTCTCCCTCTCTCCTCCGCTCAGTGTTGAAGTGGAGTAAGGCCACGAGCACCTCCCTCTCTCTCTCTCTCTCTCTCACCCTCTCCCTCTCTCTCTCCCTCTCTCTCTCTCTCCCTCTCTCTCTCTCTCTCTCCCTCTCTCTCCCTCTCTCCCTCCTCACAGTGTTGAAGTGGAGTAAAGGCCATGAGCACTAACCGCCACAGCATCTTATTAACAGCGCCATCTTGTCTCTCTTGCATGTATATCCCACACAGGCTGCCTTATTAAACTCCTTCCCCGCCATATTTGACGAGCTGCTCCAGATGTTCAGTGTGCAGGAGGTGGCGGAGTTCGTGCGGGGCACGTTGGCGAGCATGCCCAGCACCGTTCACATCGGCCAGGCCATGGATGTGGTGAAGTTGCAGTCCATTTCACGCACCGTGGATAGCCGACTCTTCGCCTTCCCAGGTGAGAATCTGATCTTTTCTTTCAAAGGTCTGTTGCTGAACATTATCAGACAAGTGGATGATGCTTTTTGCACAAATATATAAAAAAAGGTAACACTTTATTTGGATAGCCCACCCGCAGAGGATATACAGAGTATTTGTAATATTTCAACAGTTGAGATATGAAACAATTATGTTTTGCTTTGTCTGTAGATGTTTATATAGAACATATTTATATATGGAGTTTATATATGTGTGGTTGAAATTCTGGCTAAAGTCTAAGGTTTATGAATGCACTAGCCTACATGGCCTACACTAGCCTAATAGGGTTAATTCTGGCTAAAGTCTAAGGTTTATGAATGCACTAGCCTAATAGTCCACTTGTGGTTTGTTTAAGTGAATTATATTGAAAAGTTAAAAGCAATAATGGTTTGAGTTTAGTCAGCTGAATATTAACATTGATATTAACTGAACATTGTTGTTGAAATGTTACCAATACTCCAAAAAAGCCTCTGTAGTTGGACTATCCAAATAAAAAATGCATTTAAATGGTTCTTGGAGTTCTGTGTTTGAGAGGTTTGATGTTCTTCACATTTTTTTTCCTCTCTGAAATGTTTGACGTGTGTGTGTGTGTGTGTTATCAACTCCCCCCAGAGTCCCGTAGGATCTTACTTCCTGTGGTTCTGCACCACATCCAGCTGCACCTCAGACAGCAGAAAGAACTCCTCATCTGTTCCGGCATTCTCAGTAGTATTTTCTCCATCATCAAGACCAGCTCACTGGTAAAACATTGAAGCATGAAGCACTCACACACAAACACTTTTACAGCGCCATTCCTCTCCAGGGGTCGACTAGAGGTTAAGAGGTTGCCCCCTCGGTTGGCATCAAGCGTTGCCGAGAGACAAATACTGCTATTCTGCTCTCTTGCCTCTTAAGAATGGAATGGGATGCTGATGTTGTGGAAACACAAACGCATAGATAGTGATAGATAGCAGTGAAGAGTCTGAGGAAAGGGTATCCCCACTCACGGAAAGCCTTTAGTCCAGTCAGAAATCAATACATTGTTTCACCAGGACTAACTGTTGTTTGAAACATTTAGAGGAAATGTAGAACTTAATCAATACCAAAATAATGGGTACATACACAGAGCAATGTTAATGATGACAATAATGATAACAAGAATTAAAGATAATGATTATAGCAACAGTATACAAATGTGAAGGGGCATATAACCAATTTAATATCATGAAAGATGAGTCATGAAGAGATGGGTCTTTAAATCACGGATTGCAGAGGAATAAACTGGTCAAGACCCCAAACCTAACCCAAACCTATTTTAACACTCTAGGAAGGTTTCCCAAATGATTCCAGAAGTATTTTCAAGATGTATGGTAGCAGGGGACATTGTAGGCTAGATAGACTGGAGGAAGGTGGTGGCAATAGCCATGGTTTAGAGGGAATAAGTATAGGATGACTACACTTAAAAAGAAGCATTGACACCTAAGTATATAAGGTCATTCAGTTTGAATCCCTGTTGCATCAGTTCCTCTCTTTATCTTGAACTCCTGTCCATCAATTATCATATTATCTGTCTTTATCTTGAACTTGTATCCATCAATTATCATATTATCTGTCTCTGTCTTGAACTCCTGTCCATCAATTATCATATTATCTGTCTTTATGTTGAACTTGTATCCATTAATGATCATTTTATCTCTCTTTATGTTGAACTCCTGTCCATCAATTATCATATTATCTGTCTTTATCTTGAACTTGTATCCATCAATTATCATATTATCTCTCTTTATCTTGAACTCCTGTCCATCAATTATCATATTATCTCTCTCTGTCTTGAACTTGTATCCATCAATTATCATAATTATCTCTCTTTATCTTGAACTTGTATCCATCAATTATCATATTATCTGTCTTTATCTTGAACTTGTATCCATCAATTATCATATTATCTCTCTCTGTCTTGAACTTGTATCCATCAATGATCATATTATCTCTCTCTGTCTTGAACTTGTATCCATCAATCAATCAATCAATCAATTTGTTTATTTGATCAAGAGGGACAGTGTACATTCATGAACATTAAAATGTAAATGCACCCAATTATATCCAAAAGGCTAGTTTCCATTGGCAGTCCCCCTGCCAGAGTGAAAAAGGCTATACAACCTAAAAAAAGGCATTAACGTATATCAAACATAACATTGACAATAAATCAAAAAAATAAAATAAAATAAGATACAATAAAATAAAATACAATCCTAATATACAAGTTCTACTGCTTACCCACTAGTGATCACATTTTTGGTCAATGATCATCTTATCTCTCTCTGTCTTGAACTTGTATCCATCAATGAGATAGATAGATAGATAGATGGATACTTTATTAATCCCGAGGGAAATTTAGGTAATTATCATATTAAATAGAAAAGAATAGAATAGAAAAGCCTTTATTGTCATTGTATTCATACAACGAAATTTTGAGTGCTTCTCCTGTTGGTGTGACGAGGGACAACATACAACACAACAACAACATATAACATAACAATACTACAACTATCCAAAAACAGTAGGAACAGCCCCCCCAAAATATATATATATACATTAAGAGTAGAACAAAGTGCGGTGGCATAGACTAAAGTACTTCAATAAATACATCAATTAATACAGCTTTGTTTATGCACATGTGTAAGGTGACTGAGATGGTATGTGACTTGTAGTCAATAAAGTGCTTAGTGTTTAGTGCATGTCGGTATTTAGAGCTCTGATGGCTGTCGGGAAAAAACTGTTCTTAAGACGCGTGGTCCTTGCTCTAAAGGATCTGTACCGTCTGCCTGAGGGCAGGAGAGTAAACAGGTGGTGGCCTGGGTGAGAGGAGTCTTTTAAGATGTTATTGGCCCTGCTAAGGTAGCGGGAGCGGGCAATGGATTCCAGGGAGGGCAGTGAGCAGCCAGTGATTTTTTGTGCTGTGTTGATGACCCTTTGGAGGGCTCTCTTGTCTGCTGCGGTGCAACCGGAGTACCACGCCGAGATGCAGTAGGTTAGTACACTTTCGATAGTGGTGCGGTAGAAGGCCACCATCAGTTTACACTCCAGGTTGTTTTTCCTGAGTACTCTCAGGAAGTGTAGTCGCTGCTGTGCCTTTTTTACTGTCTCTGATAAATGATCATATTATCTCTTCTTTATGTTGAACTTGTATCCATCAATGATCATCTTATCTCTCTCTGTCTTCCTCAGGAGTGTCCATCAATATCTCTCTTTATCTTGAACTTGTATCCATCAATGATCATATTATCTCTCTTGAACTTGTATCCATCAATGAGATAGATAGATAGATAGATAGATACTTTATTAATCCCGAAGGAAATTTAGGAAATGATCAATGATCATCTTATCTCTCTTTATCTTCCTCAGGAGTGTTCATCAATGATCATCTTCTCTCTCTCTCTGTCTTCCTCAGGAGTGTTCATCAATGATCATCTTCTCTCTCTCTGTCTCCCTCAGGAGTGTCCAGTGCAGGAGGAGGTGGAGATGATGGTGGAGAGCCTGCTGGACGCGCTCCTGCAGACCATCCTGACCATCATGAGCAAGGCCCAGTCTCAGGAGGCGGTAAGAGGCCACCAACGCTGTCCCCAGTGCACGGCTGAGATCACCGTTAGTAACTAACAATCTGTTTTCTTCTTTCTTCCTTCTCAAAACTCTCCTGTCAATCCATCCTCTTTTGTCTTTCTGTTCTTCTTGTCGATTCCTCTCATTTAGCCAACCCATGTTTAGCCAATTGGTTTTCCATACTGTGTTCAATGACTCTTTGTATCTCATTGTGTTTGTGAGTGTGTGTGTGTGTGTGTGTGTGTGTGTGTGTGAGTGTGTGTGTGTGTGTGTGTGTGTCAGTTTATCAGTGTTCACAAAACACAAATTCAGACACACTCGGCCATCCACATCACTCAAAGCTCCCCACCCTGATCCAGGATGCAGGCTTCTCCTGAAAACGTTGCCAGTTAATGAGTATTATGTCAAAGATAGGCCTGTAAATCAGATTGATATTGGAGTTTTAAGAATGAAATAGCTGAATTCCTCACAGTGACCACTCACTCAAAATGTAAGTATATCAATATATGAAGTTTTTCATTAATGTTGGCCAAAATAGCAGTTCAGCCCTGTACAGTATGCTCCATAACTTCAGACGTAGATGTTCAGACGACCACAAGACCCCCCCCCCCCCCCCCCCCCATCCATCATCACACGCTATGAATGATGACCCCCCCCATCCATCATCACCCCCCCCCCCCCCGATCCATCATCACACGCTATGAATGATGACCCCCCCATCCCCCCGATCCATCATCACACGCTATGAATGATGACCCCCCCATCCCCCCGATCCATCATCACACGCTATGAATGATGACCCCCCCCCTCCCCCCGATCCATCATCACACGCTATGAATGATGACCCCCCCATCCATCATCACACGCTATTAATGATTTACCTCCTTTCCTTTTATGTCTTTGACTAGTTTTTTATAGTGGCACACAATTAGTGAAAGATAATCTTACAACACAACAAATACAATATTTAAAACATTATGGGACATAGTTACATGTCTCTTTGTGTTTTTTTGACCCGTGGCCGTTCATTCGTGAGGTAAAGACTCACAGGCAGGCTAGTTAAAGGTGCAGTCCCTTGATTATAAGCCATTGCACTCTTGTCCAATTCAGCCAAACTCTTCAGTTCCTCCAGTTTTCTATCCAGTGTGTGCACAGGTCCTTCCTCTGTAAATGGGAAACAAAGTGAAGTGATATAAGTATGTGCTTGGCAGCAGACGGTAAGATTATAGTTTATAAAAGTTTATAAAAGCACAGTTGGGAAACTAAAACTCAACTAGAAAATATGTATTGTATCTCAGGGGAGAGGGGAATAGGGAGAAGGAAAGAAAAGGATCCTTCAGATCACACACACAGGGTTCCGAACACTAACCAAATATCCACCTTTCACTTTCACAACGCCATTCAGTCCTAGAGGCCACAGTCAGCACTTATTCTGTGGTGGGTTTACGTGTTCTCTGCTGCTCCCAGATCACAGACACACACACTCTGCGTTACTCATTCCACTCCGTTGTGAAAGGCTGCCACCACACTAGTGCCCCAGCGGAGGTCTCCAGGGGCACTGAACATGTTATGTACGAAGCAGAATGTGCTTCGTTTATGGTGACCACCAGGTGGCACCTCTGTCCTGTATAAATTCACGTTCCTAATAAACCAGACTAGCTAAGTTGTAGAACAAGCTACAAGGTTTCGTGTCCCTCTCTGTGTGCATGTGGATGATTGCATCTAGGTAAAACATACAGGGAACATGACACTGAACATGTTCCTGGGGTAGTATTTATTGCCCATGGGTTGGCACCGTAGCAGTAGGGATGGCTCTCCGTTGTGCAGAAGGTGTTTGTTCTACTCTGTGGGAACGGTCAGCTGCTTTGGGGCACCTCAGTCTACATAATTGGCATTCTGAATGTATGGCTGAGTTTAGGGCTGCATACAGAAGAACAGTTTGTTCAGGGTCTAGAATGTCTTTGGAATGCATCTGTCTCTGAGATGTTGATCTGCTTGACCTTTCGAACTCTTCACAGCCACTACTGAACCTATAGTCACATGTAACACAACAGCCAGCCCATGTATGTGTGTACAGTGCACATGGGATATCTGTTCACAGCAGATGAGTGTCTTATGAACCTCTATCTGAGTCACCACACAGCATTCAGCAAAAATTATTGTAAATAATTGTACATGTACTTACTTACATTTTATAAACACTCACTGGGATTAAAACATCAGTGAAGGAACAACAGAATGGACAACGGAAGAAAGCAGTTAAAGCAGTTAAAGCAACATTATGGAACCTTGAAATAACAGCTTCCAAACCATGTTGGTACACTAACTTGTAATCTGGAGAAAGGTGTGTGTGCGCCACGGCGGCAACAGCAAGCCTGGTTTTACACCGTGTGACTTTGGTGGACGGGGTGCAACACCTTTCGCCAGAGACCCTTCTGTTAGCTCTGAGAAGAAGCTAGCGCAGTATTCTCTGTGTGATCATCATGGCAGAGACGCCGAAGAAACCGAGGAAGACGTTGTCGGGAAGTGAGGAAGAGAAAAAGAGAGAGTAACCGAGCAACGAGAACGGTTTTGTCAGTCTTGGACTGGCTTTTATTCAGTGGCTAGAACTAAACGAGACAAAAGGATGGCGACCTGGTGTTCTTTGGGTTGGACTCGTCAGTAATAAGTTATTAGCTGTCTTGGTAGCTAGTTTTTCATCATAAACATCCCGGCCGATGTTATTTATGAAAGAATGTGACGCAGGCTGTAACTTTATTGGTGTCGTCCCTGTCTCAGAGATTTGTAGTTCTTCCCAGATGCCCAAAGTCATCGACCTCAGTCCAGTCTCAGGCTAGCATCCAAATAAATTAATCTCACACCAAAAAGTTTGATCAAGTTTGAGTGCCAATCTCACGGCAAGTAAGCCTTGCAAGTTTGCAATCTTGAAAATCGAACTCAGCTTGCTTGTAATAACTGACACTCTCCAACGTATATTATGCACAATATGTGCCTTTTTTTTTTTGACTTTCGGAAAAGTGTATTGAATATGATCTACATCTTTGTAGTGATTTTTGGCAGGTTCTGTTGGCACCTTGTATATTTTTGACCAAACGAGGCACACACAGCTAACACTCAGTGGCCCTAGTTTGTACAGTTCTGGTGGGTTTTCAGGTGTTGGAATTCTACTTTCTACTGCCCAAAGTGGTTCAGAGGAGTATTTGTTTCTTAATGTTTCGTTGGATGTATATTTGCAGCTGTGGTCTAATGCTTATGGCATAGTAGTGGGGTTAATGGTCCTGTGTTCCTCATGATATGGTAACCGTGGGTAACGTATTTGTCATATATTTTCAGGTATTTCACTTTCTGCCGTTTTCATGTGCTTTGACATTTTACTGCACTTCTGTTTTGCTTTCTTCATGTCCTGTTTTGCATCTGTCAACCTACTGTAGTCGTCTGATTGGAAGAGAGCCATCTGATCATCTGTTAACCTACTGTAGTCGTCTGATGGAAGAGAGCCATCTGGTCTAGCTCACATATATGAACCCTTTTTTCATCGGCAGGGGGAGTATGTGTCTTGCCTCCTGTCACTGCTCCGACAAATGTCCAATATTCACTTCCAGCGCCTCTTGGAGAACTTCCAGAGCAAGGAGGAATTGAAGGTGAGCAGATTGAACTTTCAATACGTTTTTGTGTCAGATCAGGGTTAATATTGGTAATGAAAGCTAAGATTAAATCTAGAACTACCAGTGAACAAACTGTTTTGTTAACTGAAATAAAAAATAAAAACTACAGTTTTCAAAAACACAAAAACTAAATAAAAACTACAACGAACAATACAAACAAAAACAAAAACAAAAACATGCACCGATACATGTGCCCCCTCATCTTTTTAGTCCTCATTATCTGGTTATTGACCCTTAGAAAAAGGGATTTTCATATCCAGGAAGTGATCTCTGCTTTAAAACCTTATAGGTAGTACCAAATTATGATCAGTTATAGTCAAATAAATCTGCATCAATTGTATCTAATTCCACATCTGTCTAAAGTATGTAGTGTATTTCACATTCGTATTTATTTATTTTTTAATGTTTGCAGACAAATGACTTATTTTGCCTTTGGGAATATACTAGAGCATAAAGGTTTGCAATAAGATATACTGATGGGGATAATATTTGTAAGTATCTTTTGTAGTTGAGAAAGGTTTACATCAGGTGGGGTTATGGGGTCTGAGAGATTTCCATTGACTTCTAATAGCTGCAACTCAGCCAACTATCAAGATCAAGAGCCTCATTTAAAATGCATGCAATCTTGCTCTGTGTTTCTCTGTTTGTCTCTAAGGAGTTTTTGCTGAAGATCTTCTGTGTGTTTCGTAACCTGATGAAACTGAGTGTCTTCCCACGAGACTGGAATGTAATGAGACTGCTGACTAGCAAGTAAGGTTTTACACTCGTAAAGACAAATGGTCATAGGAACACACACACACACTCATACAAAACAACTCAAGCCAAAGTGTTTTCGAACGTGAGCATTCAATTTCCCAGAGCTGTATCATCCCGGGAAGTATATATTCGAAACATATAAGTTCAGTGAAATTAGCTTTCTCTGAATATCTTTGCCCTGAACGCAGCGCGACACAATGTTTTCACATGGTGTGTGTATACAGATAATAAAGGTGGGTTATTACTGGGATTTAAAATTATGTCCGTGTATAGTCAGTCTTCTTTTTTACTTCTTTTGGTTTCTGTTGTTGAGAACAGCATGCCTTTTTTGTGTCCTTCAGCATCATCGCCACCACCACTCAGTACCTGTCCCCGGCCCTGCACAAGAACGGCACAGATTTTGATTTTAAGGTGAGTGACACCTGACATGGCGGAGACCAGGTCATATAGGTTGTTGGGTAGAATAGCTTCAGTCTTTGCTTCGTATTTTGCCTATTTTGGATTTGTATTTGTTTAGTCTGAATGATGTGGTTAAAGTCATGACAAGCTGAGAAGGACATAGCATAGGCTGTTGTTGAGGTAAAGGATGTTAGTTATGCTTCATCTCCCTGCATGAAAGAAGGTCAAATGAGCTTGATTTATTTATTGTTCTTTAGCACATTTCTGGCTGCTGTAATCTCAGTATTCATGATTAATGTGTGTGTGTGTTTGTGTGTGCGTGTGCGTGTGCGTGTGCGCGTGCGTGTGTGCAAGTGTGTGTATGTGGGTGGTTTAAGATGGTTTTGCTCTCTTACCTCAACACATTCCACACTGATGGCTATATGCCCCAGGGTGGGTAAATGGAATGTGAATGTGAAATGTAATACCAACTGTTAGTCCTTCATTTTCCCTCAAAAGAGTAATGTGATTTCCAATTGTGTCAATTACAAGTTTAGAAACGTATATATGCACCATGAAATAAGTTTGTTTGATGATCCTTCATTCTTCGTGTGTGTGTGTGTGTGTGTGTGTGTGTGTGTGTGTGTATATTTGTATGTGTGTGTGTGTGTGTGTGTGTGTGTGTGTGTGTGTGTGTGTGTATATTTGTATGTGTGTGTGTGTGTGTGTGTGTGTGTATATTTGTATGTGTGTGTGTGTGTGTGTGTGTGTGTGTGTGTGTGTGTGTGTGTGTATATTTGTGTGTGTGTGTGTGTGTGTGTGTGTGTGTATATTTGTATGTGTGTGTGTGTGTGTGTGTGTGTGTGTGTGTGTGTGTGTGTGTGTATATTTGTGTGTGTGTGTGTGTGTGTGTGTGTGTGTATATTTGTATGTGTGTGTGTGTGTGTGTGTGTGTGTGTGTGTGTGTGTGTGTGTGTATATTTGTGTGTGTGTGTGTGTGTGTGTGTGTGTGTGTGTGTGTGTGTGTGTGTGTGTGTGTGTGTGTGTGTGTGTGTGTGTGTGTATGTATGTCATCAGGTATGGAATTCATACTTCAGCTTGTCAGTGCTCTACATCAATCAGCCCAGTCTTCAACTGGAGACTTTGAGCTCGGCCAAAAGGAGGAGAGTCCTGGACAAGTAAGATGTAATCTGTGTCTTCATATAAACACACACACACACACACACACACACACACACACACACACACACACACATACATTAATCATATAAACATACCAATCATTGATTTAATCTTTCATATAGACATACTGTACCAATCATTGATTTAATCTGTGTCCCGATATAGACATACAGTACCAATCATTGATTTAATCTGTCTTCATATAAACATACCAATCATTGATTTAATCTGTGTCCTGATATAGACATACAGTACCAATCATTGATTTAATCTGTCTTCATATAAACATACCAATCATTGATTTAATCTGTGTCCTGATATAGACATACAGTACCAATCATTGATTTAATCTGTCTTCATATAAACATACCAATCATTGATTTAATCTGTGTCTTCAATCATTGATTTAATCTGTGTCTTCAATCATTGATTTAATCTGTGTCTTCAATCATTGATTGAATCTGTGTCTTCATACAGACATACCAATCATTGATTTAATCTGTGTCTTAATACCAATCATTGATTTAATCTGTGTCTTCAAATAGACATACAATTGATTTAATCTGTGTCTTCATACAGACATACCCATCATTGATTTAATCTGTGTCTTCAATCATTGATTTAACCTGTGTCTTCATACAGTACCAATCATTGGTTTAATCTATCTTCATATAAACATACCAATCATTGATTTAATCTATCTTCATATAGACATACAGTACCAATCATTGATTTAATCTGTGTCTTCCTATAAACATACCCATCATTGATTTAATCTGTGTCATATAGACATACAGTACCAATCATTGATTTAATCTATCTTCATATAGACATACAGTACCAATCATTGATTTAATCTTTCATATAGACATACAAATCATTGATTTAATCTATCTTAATATAAACATACCAATCATTGCAGACAATGGGATGTCGTATAGCCCTTTTCAGTTCAGGGAAAGACATTCTTTAGTTTTGCACTGAATGGGTGTGTGCCACTGGTTCAGAGTAAATGTGTGCAGGTAGACAGGTTTACACTGCTCTTCAAAAGTTTGAAATCACTGAGAAAATGTCCTAGTAACACTAACTATAGTAGAAATATAGTGTAGCCATTGATCTGAAATATAGTGTAGACATTGATCTGAAATATAGTAATAATAATAATAATAATAAAACTTTATTTATATAGCACCTTTCATGCAAAAGAATGCAGCTCAAAGTGCTTTACAGCAAATACATAATATGCACAAAGAAATTACATGCACATAAAAATAGACATCAAAGAAACATAACTCAGATATAGTGCAAAAATTTTTTTTATAATAATTATAATTCAAATTATAAAATTGAATACATAAAATGCATAGCATAGTGTAGCCATTGATCTGAAATATAGTGTAGCCATTGATCTGAAATATAGTGTAGCCATTAATCTGAAATATAGTGTAGCCATTGTTGATATTTCAAGTCTAGTGCACTGAAACGGCCAGAAATGGCCACTAAATGCATCCAGTCATATCAGCTCACTTCAGATTACTTTTATGGTGTATGGCTGTGTGTTAGCTTTGCATTCTCAAGCCATATAAGACCGGGGAACCAGGACATGTAAACACAGTCTGCCAAGAGGACATAACAATAAAATATGTGTGCTATTGTAGACAAAAAAAGGTTTTCTATAAAATAAGATCTAAAAACAGAAGTAATCAGTCACCACAATGCTGAGTATGATGCTAGTAATATTACATCACCTAAGTTTGTTAGCAGCAATTTACACAGGACACTAACTGAAAGGTGTTTTAATTAGCCAGTTAGTAATCTTAGTTTTAATAACTCCGTTACTAGTCTTGCAACTAATATGGTCACATTAGACTTGTTTTTCAAACAGTAATGATGTCATCTTTAAACATTTCTTAGCTGTGTAGGGGGAGTTGTTTGAATATAAGAAGTGCACTCCAAACAGTACATTAATAGCTGTGCTGCGATTGCCTTGCAGGTATGGAGACATGAGGGTTGTGATGGCCTACGAGCTCTTCGGCATGTGGCAACACCTCGGTAAGACTATTCTAGCACATCTACTTATCTTCTTATAGGGGCGACAGTGGTACAGGAGGTAAAGAAGTCGGTTACTAATCAGAAGGTGGCTAGTTCGATTCCCTGTCGAAGTGTCCTTGAGCAAGACACTGAACCCCTAATTGCTCCTGATGTGCAGTGTGCCATCAGTGTAAAATGTGTCTACATTGTAAGCCGCACATATGTAAGTCGCTTTGGATAAAAGCGTCTGCTAAATGTAAATCTACCTGTTATTCTGACCCGCCTTTTGTCCGTTTTTGGGTCACATCTGCTACCGTTTTAAAAGTTACTTTTCGATTTGCGATGTATCTTTTTTTTAGGAATACTAAGAAGATAGGGGATGTGACTAGTCTTTCACGTTTTGGTCATATTGCATGTGTTTATAAGCATTTCCCTTGTAAAAAACGGTCAAACTTGTTCATTCATGTCTTGCTAAAACCAGGTGGTATTAAACATCTGTGGAAAAACATCTGGTCTTATCGTGGCATAGACATGGCTGCTAATGTTTGATGACATTGATGGCCACAAAGACTATTTGTCAGACGGGAGAGAGTGTTTTCTGTCACGAGTTGGGACATTGTTTGGCCTCTAGAGGCCGCCAAAGACTCTCACCTGTTGTTTGTCTTCTGTCTTTGTTTGTTTTCCCGCCATTTTCTGTTTCCATCTGCTCGTTAGTTTGTCCCATGACCAATCGGCCTAGTAATTCTACCTCTTAGTGAATCTGCGTCCCTTGGTTCACCACGCTGAATAGTCTGGCTTTCTCGCAACCCTGTAACTTCACTTTCTCTCTCTTCATTCATTTGATTGTCTTTCTTAGTCCCTTTGCCTTTTCATTGGTCTATAAACCCATTACACAAATACTGTTGAATGATAACCAGCTGTTGATGAAAAAAAAGTTATGTTAAAGCCGAGTCACCATTTTCCTATAAATACTTGTAATGTAGGTTTTCAAACATTAAAGAATTTGTCAGTAATGGTATTGTGCTGTGTGGTATGTGTTCTGAAGGTGAGAATAAGATCCACTTCATCCCAGGGATGATTGGCCCCTTCTTGGGAGTGACGCTGGTACCTCAGGAGGAAGTGAGGAACATTATGATCCCCATCTTCCATGACATGATGGACTGGGAACAACGCAAGAATGGCAACTTCAAACAGGTCCTCAATGTTTGTCTGGACTTTTGGAGATATACTTGCTGATTCTTTTTTTCTCTGCACAAATTCGTTTTTCGTGTCCCCTGTGTCTTAGGTCAAGACTGTTTATCTGGTAACCTGAGTAGCATTATTTCATGTTGATGTAGTTTATGTGTAGATGTTCTTGATGTGTGATCCTCTGCAAGTGCAGGTGGAAGCCGAACTGATTGACAAACTGGACAGTCTGGTGTCAGAAGGGAAAGGAGACGAGAACTACAGGGAACTCTTCAGCCTGCTGTGAGTAGAACATTAGAATCAGAATCAGAATCAGAATCAGAACATTAGACTACACATAGGCACACGAAGAACCAGCTCTTCAGCCTGCTGTGAGTTAGAACATTAGAATCAGAATCAGAATCAGAATCAGAATGGGATTTATCGCCAAGTAGGTTTACACCTACTTGGAATTTTTTCTGGTGTGAAGGTGCATACAGTAAACATAAAAACATAGAAACACAATCAGTACTACACATAACATAAAAACATAAAAACACAAATAAGTACTACACATAAGAAAAGTACTACACATAAGAACCAAAAAATACAATATATACGATACAAATATATAGACAATGAATATAAAAAAAGTAAAGTGGAAAGTAGAGTGCAAAATGTAAAACAGGAGTGCAATGTGCAATGTAATGTGTGTTAATGTAACACAGACTTAGGGTGTGGGGGTGGGGGGTAGACTACACATAGGCACACGCAGAACCAGCTCTTCAGTCTGCTGTGAGTGAACATTAGACTACACATAGAACACGCCGGAACATTAGACTACACATAGAACACGCCGGAACATTAGACTACACATAGAACACGCCGGAACATTAGACTACACATAGAACACGCAGAACACTAGACTACACATAGAACACGCCGGAACATTAGACTACACATAGAACACGCCGGAACATTAGACTACACATAGAACACGCCGGAACATTACACTACACATAGAACACGCCGGAACATTAGACTACACATAGCCACACGCAGAACATTAGACTGCACATAGCCACACGTAGAACCAGCTCTTCAGCCTGCTGTGAGTGAACTTTAGACTACACATAGGAACACGCAGAACATTAGTCTACACATAGAACACGCCGGAACATTGGACTACACATAGAACACGCAGAACATTACACTACACATAGAACACGCCGGAACATTAGACTACACATAGAACACGCCGGAACATTACACTACACATAAAACACGCAGAACATTAGACTACACATAGAACACGCCGGAACATTAGAATCAGAATCAGAATCAGAACACATAGAACACGCCGGAACATTAGACTACACATAGAACACGCCGGAACATTAGACTACACATAGAACACACGTAGAACATTAGACTGCCATTGAATGCCTAATTTCTATTTTCTTGTGTGCAACTAATTGTTTTTACGTATTTTCTTTCCCCCCAAAAAAATAGTCTGGCACATAATATACAGTGGGGTCCATAAAATCAGCTATTTTTGTGTAAACCTGGAAATAATCTGAAAGTTTGAGGATTTACTAACATTTAAAAACACAAAACGTTGACCTCTCAAGTAAGAAGAAATAAGATTCTGTCTCTGTTTCGGCATGGAAGGGGAGGAGTTTGAGGTGATTTGCATAGATACACTACGCTAGGTGTTGTCCTTTTTCATCGGTGTTAAATTAAAGGTGCAGATTGTTCTTATCGGTGTTAAATTAAAGGTGTAGTTTGTTCTTCGTGGAGTCCCATTTGATGACGTGTTGCTGACTATGTCATGTAGTTCTTGCCCCCCCCCAAACTCCTCCCCTTCCACGTCAAAACACCAGACAGAAAGTTGCCACCGAAAAGTACTGCCTTTGAAAAAAGAATGTCAGCATTAAAAAACTGAAAAGACCGACATGAAATGAAAGAGAAGATTGTCATTGACAAAGCATATCGGATTAAACAAAACAAGAAATCTGAACCAAACTGAAAATTCCTGTTTGTTATGATATCCTATTTTGAGGAGCACCTTAGCTAGGCTGCACTGTGTAACAGTCTTATACCTGTTTGTTATGATATCATAACACATTAACTAGGCCGCACTGTGTAACAGTCTTATACCTGTTTTCCTTGTGCTGCGGGAAATAGCACCCAACTCTTTGGGCCATACCCCAGGTAAGATACCAGGACTCCATGTCTGGAGTCACTGAATCCGTTTGTTTGTGTGTGTGTGGGTGGGTGTGTGTGTTTGTGTGTGTGTGTGTGTGTGTGTGTGTGTGGGTATCAGTGTTTCCGTTAGCTGGTCATTTCTTGGTTTTCCCTGGTAAAATAAAAGATAAATAAAAAACTTGCTGGCCAAAATGTCCGGTAATAATGCATGAATCCTAAAATCTGATTGCCTCCTACTCCCATTAAACAGTGAGGGGGAGAAGACAGATTGGATCTCATCATGTTTCATTTGATGTGGGCCTCCATGTGTGTGTGTACATGAGAAGGACAGAGAGTGTGAGGAGTATCAAATGTACTTGCTCACTGTGGTGTCTGTGTGTGTGTGTGTGTCTGTGTGTCTGTGTGTCTGTGTGTCTGTGTGTGTCTCTGTGTGTAGTCTCCTGGAGAAGATCGAACAGGAGACGTGGAGAGAGACGGGCATTTCATTTGTCACGTCTGTGACGCGTCTGATGGAGCGGCTCTTGGATTACAGGTACTGTAGTTCCCCCTGTTCACATAGTACCTACAGGTACTCCATGCAACCCCTCTGATGAAGTAGTGTGTGTGTGTGTGTGTGTGTGTGTGTGTGTGTGTGTGTGTGTGTGTGTGTGTGTGTGTGTGTCTCTGCCCCGCTCTAATTCTGCCACTGTGTAGTGTTGCTGCACTGTGTGTGTGTGTGTGTGTGTGTGTGTGTGTCTCTGCCACTGTGTAGTGTTGCTACACTGTGTGTGTGTGTGTGTGTGTGTGTGTGTGTGTGTGTGTGTGTGTGGTGTGTGTGTGTGTGTGTGTGTGTGTGTGTGTGTGTGTGTGTGTGTGTGTGGTGTGTGTGTGTGTGTGTGTGTCTCTGCCCGCTCTAATTCTGCAACTGTGTAGTGTTGCTGCACTGTGTGTGTGTGTGTGTGTGTGTGTGTGTGTCTCTGCCCCGCTCTAATTCTGCCACTGTGTAGTGTTGCTGCACTGTGTGTGTGTGTGTGTGTGTGTGTGTGTGTGTGTGTGTGTGTGTGTGTGTGTGTCTCTGCCCCGTTCTAATTCTGCCACTGTGTAGTGTTGCTACCAGCAGTTACCACTTTCAAAATACTGTGCATTGTCTTTATTTACACGAAGCAATAATAATTGGAAAGTCACTGCACTGTGTGTGTGTGTGTGTGTGTGTGTGTGTGTGTGTGTGTGTGTGTGTGTGGTGTGTGTGTGTGTGTGTCTGTGTCTGTGTGTGTGTGTGTGTGTGTGGTTGTGTGTGTCTGTGTCTGTGTGTGTGTGTGTGTGTGGTGTGTTGGTGTGTCTGTGTGTGTGTGTGTGTCTGCCCCGTCAGGGACTGCATGAAGGGGGATGAAACGGAGAATAAGAAGATCGGTTGCACCGTCAACCTGCTGGTAAGTCCAACTCTGAGCAAGAATCATCATCGTTGAGGTGTTCCAGAGACCTGCTGTGGTACCGAGCTCAGCCCAGGAAGTGCACTATTGTCAGCTGATATAAATATATTTACATATATATATATTATTTATATATTTGCATATTTAGTTTCATGGTGGGTGATCAATTCAGAGAGAGGTGAGGGACTGACTCCAGATCAGCCTGTAGGAGTTAATCTGATGACACTAGATGGGAGAGACAGACTCCAGATCAGACTGTAGGAGTTAATCTGATGACACTAGAGGTGAGGGACTGACTCCAGTTCCCATCAGTGTCACACATCACACCAAGAGACGTTATGCCCTACCTCACACTCAGGTACATAAGCGTTGTTGACTGGACCAGCTGACAGCGAGAATACATGAAACATTTTTCCTGCTTTTAACAAAAACATATCCCCCACAATATGCCCACGACAGACAGAGCGATATAATGAATGATTAGAAAATGACATTTTTTTGCAGTTGCTTTATTTCATCAGAGGAAAAAAATGACTATAAAGACAGTCCCTTCTGGGCACCAAAAATGTCTCCTGTGGTTTAAATCAGAAGCTAGCGGAGCTAACCTCCAAAGCCTGCCCTCTGGTTTAAACTGGCTAGTTTCTAGTGGCAGTCTAGATCATCCATACCTCTGCAATCATACACAGCCTCATATGAATGGAGGAATCCAGTGAATTGATATGATATAAAGTAATCTTTTTTATTTTTTATTTATTTTATTTAACCTTTATTTAACCAGGAGAAAACCCATTGAGATTAAGAATCTCTTTTTCAAGGGAGACCTGGCCAAGACAGGCAGCAGCATACATACAAACATCGTTACAGACAGAAACACAAAAGGAGACAACATTTAGGAGTTAGTGTCGTAGCCAGGTACATTAAAAACATTTACATCTTAAAGAATCTGTCTCAAATGTTTTCATTTTGAGTTTAAAAGCATTAAGCGAGATGAAATCATTTAGTTTCAAGACCTTTTGCAAGATATTCAGATATGCCGAGGGAGCAGAATACACAAAAGCCCTCTTTCCTCTCTATCTATATAATCTATATAATCCAGTGAATAGATAGATAGATAGATAGATAGATAGATAGATAAATAGATAGATATATAGATAGATAGATACATTATAAATCCCGTGGGGAAATTCTGGGGTCTTGCAGCTCTCTCATATAAACAATAATTACAAACTATATATACAGACAATACAATACAAACAAACAATACAATACAGTTATGTACAGTGTAGGATGTAGAATGTATAGTGAATGAATTGATGAATTGATATGACATACAGTAATCTATGTCATATCAATTCACTGGATTATATGGATTACTGTATGTCATATCAATTCACTGGATTATATACAGTAATCCATATAATCCAGTGAATTGATATGATATACAGTAATCCATATAATCCAGTGAATTGATATGACATACAGTAATCCATATAATCCAGTGAATTGATCTGATATACAGTAATCCATATAATCCATGTGTTGGCCTTTGCAGAGCTTCTACAAGTCTGAGATCAATAAGGAAGAGATGTACATCCGGTACATCCATAAGTTGTGTGACATGCACCTGCAGGCGGAGAACTACTCTGGTGAGACATCAACGTTCAAATAGACATGAATGCATGCATACACAGATACACTGGTCTGGTGAGACATCACAACGTTCAAATAGACATGAATGCATGCATACACAGAGAACTACTCTGGTGAGACATCATCAACGTTCAAATAGACATGAATGCATGCATACACAGAGAACTACTCTGGTGAGACATCATCAACGTTCAAATAGACATGAATGCATGCATACACAGAGAACTACTCTGGTGAGACATCATCAACGTTCAAATAGACATGAATGCATGCATACACAGAGAACTATAGACATGAATGCATGCATACACAGATACACTGTGCTCATAGGGTTATTGTTACCGGGGTAAGGGGAGTAGGAACAGAGAAACATGTCGGTGGTGGCAATAATATATATTGTATATAAATGCTAGGGTCGGGGTCATCTGCTTAGGAGCCACCCCAATGACCAAATGAACAGCCTGCATGGCTGTGTGTGTGTATGCGTGCGTGTGTGAGGGTGCTAGCGCGAGCTAACCATAGACCATATAGGAGCTAACTAGTTTTCCAGCGTAAGCTAGTAAAAACCCATCAATTATGTGTGTTTGTGTGATGTGTTTTCTCAGTCCTTTACATTATTTACCGTGATTACATACACCAACATTGCTCCTCCACGAGTGTAATTCAGGTACTATTAATGTTGACCAGCAGCGTTAAACGTGACACAACATTGAAATCAGGCAGTCGACACGATCCTCAAGGACCAATAAATGAATATTACTTCTGTAGATACGGATAGTTTCTCCATTCCGGTCAGGTGACTAAAATTAGCCAATCATTTAAAATAATGAATACTAATTCTGGGTATTCATTGTAACTGAGAGTCAGCAAGTAATAAATTGCTATGCAAAACACCTGAAACTTTAAAGTTTGACCTGCATGAAGAACAATTTTTTCCTAGAGCAAGCCATGAAACCGCAACAAAATAATAAAAAAAGTTGATTTTGGAGGAATGTAACCGTATAACCGTAACCATATAATAGGGATATGTATAGTCCACCTCCGCTGCGCATTGGGCTCCTGTTGGTCCCAGTTGTCCTCAGGGTTAAGGAGCCCATGCTCTTATCCCACCCCCACACCCTAAGTCTGTGTTACATTAACACACATTACATTGCACATTGCTCATCCACATTGCACTCCTGTTTTGCTTTTTTGCACTCTACTTTCCACTTTACTTTTTTTATATTCATTGTTTATATATTTGTAAACCTACTCGGCAATAAATCCCATTCTGATTCTGATTCTGATTTCTGATTCTGATTCAGAGAGTCCCTAGAAATGGCATTGCACATAAAAACAAGTACTACTAGTCCATCCAGCCATAGGCAGATAGATGCAAGTCACACATTTTTGGTCAAATGAACAAATATTAAAATATTAACAATGTGGGGAATATTGAAATTTTTTCTGTGTCTGTAGAGGCGGCGTTCACCCTGCTTCTGTATTGGGAATTACTCCAGTGGGAAGAACGTCCCTTGAGAGAGTTCCTACACTACCCGGCTCAGAGCGAGTGGCAACGCAAAGAGGGCCTTTGCCGTAAGGTCATCCATTACTTCAACAAGGGAAAGGTAAGCCAGTTATATTATAGCTCATTTTATAGGCAAGAGCAATTAGAATAGCTGCACATTCAACTGTGACACAAAACACATTTACGCAGAATTGGAGTACAGGTAAAAGGTCAGGTAGAAGGTCATCATACCTTGCAGCAGCGGTTGGGAATCAAACCCGGGTCAACCGCTTAAAAAGTGGCGACGTTAACCTAGAGATGAAACGGTACGAAAATGTATCACAATTATAGTGACCAAAATGATCATATTTATCAGTTATTGTCACGGTATTGTTAAAAAACATTTCTTCATATTCTATGGTCAAGTAATGACCTCTCGTATTTTACAGATTGTGCAGCATTGGTTTATGCCTGACCAGAATTCTTTTAGCTTTTTTTTCATTATAAAGTAGTGGATGGGGGTCACGCAAAATATGATATTCATAAAAAAACGACGTCGGTGTGATGAAATATGATGCGCACTCGCATCTGGGACCTAGTTGCTAACTTTGTTGATGCTGGACAGTTTTTAATCTGAGATTTTCAAAGTACGGTAATCACCATGGTGATTTTAACGATGATTAAGATCTGAAACGGTCAGACAAATTGTGTGTGCGTGTCTGCGTATAAGGGTCGACCATACATTTGGCTTTAGGTTCCAAGAGCTTGAGAACAGTAGAGGTAAGAGAGAGAGAGAGTGTGTGTGTGTGTGTGTGTGTGTGTGTGTGTGTGTGTGTGTGTGTGTGTGTGTGTGTGTGTGGAAGAGGAGTAACTCCTGAGGGAGGAAGAGGAGGAGGAGAGGAGAAGAGGAAGAGGAGGAGGAAGAAGAGGAGGAGGAGGAGGAAGAAGAGAGGAGGAGAGGAGAGAGAGAGGAAGAGGAAGAGAGAGAGAGAGGAGGAAGAAGAGAAGAGGAGGAAGAAGAAGAGGAGAGGAGGAAGAGAAGAGAGGGATGAAGAGAAGAGGAGGAGGAGGAAGAGGAGAGAGAGAGGAGGAGGAGGAAGAAGAGGAGGAAGAAGAAGAGGAGAGGAGGAGGAAGAGAGGGATGAAGAGAAGAGGAGGAGGAGGAGAGAAGAGGAGGAAGAGAAGAGGAGGAAGAGAGAGGAGGAAGTGACATCACAGAGGAGGAGAGGAAAAGAGGAAGAAGAAGAGGAGGAAGAAGAGGAGGAAGAAGAGGAGGAAGAGAGAGAGAGAGAGAGAGAGGGATGAAGAGAGGAAGGAGAGGAAGAGGAGGAAGAGGAAGGGATGAAGAGGAGGAGGAAGAGGAGGATGAGAAGAGAGGGATGAAGAGAGGAGATGGAGGAAGAGAGGAGAAGAGGAGGAAGAGAGAGGAGGAGGAAGAAGAGAGAAAGAAGAGGAGGGAGAGAGGAGGAGGAGTAACTCCTGAGGGAGTGTGTTACTCTCGGTGACTTGGAAGGGGGCGCCAGGTCCCTGGGAGTGTGTCTCAGTAAATACTTTCTTGTACAGGGCTCAGGTCTTATCTAAAGTGATTTTCACTCTTCCAACAGATCTCCTAATTCCCCCTCGTGGTATTCATCCCTTGATCCAAATCAGTGGGGTTTTAGTAATAATAATAATAATAGGTTTTAGTCGTCACTCCACTGAAACAGGAAACAGCTCTCTTTTCAAATCAGTGGGGTTTTAGTCGTCACTCCACTGAAACAGCTCTCTTTTGAAGTCCTTGGTTCTTGGCTTATGGGCAGCCTATGACATGGTGAAGCGCTGCATCCTGCTATCCGTACTCTCCGGCATGATCTTGGGCAAAGCACACTCTCGGTTTGACTCCTACCTGACGGTTCAGTCATTCATTCATCAAAGTTCCATGTTGTCCTGTCCAAATCTCATCACCATTCTCCAAAAGGTGCCCTAAAAATATAAATCAAATGTTTAGTGTGGTATTAAAATATGTATTCCAGACAGACCTCTTTTTTCAGTTACATAGCTTAGTGTGGATATACTGTATGCACACTTCTCTTCCACTGTGCAGACCAAATGTGAAAAGAGGACATACTGTACTGTATGTTGGACATATGTGTGTGTGTGTGTGTGTGTGTGTATGTGTTTCGATTCCTGCAGTGTTGGGAGTATGGTATTCCTCTCTGCAGAGAGTTGGGCTTCCAGTACGAATCACTGTATGACTATCAGAGCCTCAGCTGGATACGGGTGAGAGCAATTTGCACATTTGCACACGTCTAATATTTCACAAACCTAAGCCTTATTGGAAATCTGCATTGTACCCTAATACTATGCTTGAAAAATAGAATAATAAAGAAAACTGTTCTATCAAGTTTACCCAACCTATTTAGTGTTTTAAAATATTTTGGTTAAAAAGAAAGAATGTTTTACCTCAGTATCAACTACGCTACGCTTTGTAAAGCAAAAATGTGTTTCTCCACTCAGAAAATGGAGGCAGCATACTATGACAACATCATGGAACAGCAAAGGCTGGAACCGGAGTTCTTCAGGGTTGGCTTTTATGGACGCAAGTTCCCCTTCTTCCTCAGAGTAAGTATTCGGTTTTCTGTGAGACTAAAGTAGTTTGTTTGCCTGTTATTGAGAGGGGGCTGCATTCTTGAGTCATGATGATTGAGTCAACATTAGTCTATCCTGCACAATGTAAATCTTTTGAATGGATTGACAAAAGATGTTTTTGTTAATGTGGTGAGGTAATGTTTAGCCTAATGTTATACACCTTCCTTTTACAGAACAAGGAGTTTGTTTGTAGGGGTCATGATCTGTGCTCCTAATGTTATACACGTTCCTTTAACAGAACAAGGAGTTTGTTTAGCAGTGATCTGTGCTCCTAATGTTTATACACCATCCTTTAACAGAACAAGGAGTTTGTCTGTAGGGGTCATGATCTGTGCTCCTAATGTTATACACGTTCCTTTAACAGAACAAGGAGTTTGTTTAGCAGTGATCTGTGCTCCTAATGTTTATACACCATCCTTTAACAGAGCAAGGAGTTTGTTTAGCAGTGATCTCTGCTCCTAATGTTATACACGTTCCTTTAACAGAACAAGGAGTTTGTTTAGCAGTGATCTGTGCTCCTAATGTTTATACACCATCCTTTAACAGAACAAGGAGTTTGTCTGTAGGGGTCATGATCTGTGCTCCTAATGTTATACACGTTCCTTTAACAGAACAAGGAGTTTGTTTAGCAGTGATCTGTGCTTCTAATGTTATACACCTCCCTTTAACAGAACAAGGAGTTTGTCTGTAGGGGTCACGACTATGAGAGACTGGAAGCCTTTCAGCAAAGGATGCTGGGAGAGTTCCCACAAGCCATTGCTATGCAGCACCCAAATCTACCCGAAGAGGCCATTCTACTGTGCGATGCTCAGTGTATCCTCCTGGGAAAAGAGAATTAGACAAATATATATATATATATATATATATATATATATATATTTATTTCCTATACTGACCCTTACTTATCACAATTACCAATACGTTTTATAATTGCCAAGTATCTCTCATATTATATATTCTGAGCACAAATAATATGCCCTTCAAACCAATTTACATGTAAATTATGTCAGTTCATTTGGAAAATATAAGATGATCAGTGTGTGCACAATACGTACTACTTTTATGGGTGCATTTAGACATATAGTTCTATAAAGTGTAAATAAATATATACTATAAATATACTTGATGTCTTGTATTAGCAATAATCTTGATTTCATGTACACCAAATCATTCAAATATAAATATTTACAGAGGATTAGCAAAACCTTGGAAATACAAATCCTACAAAAGCTGTAGTTTGATTGTTTTGATGGATTCTTTGGGATCTTCGAGTCATTGACATTGAACTGCTACACCTCTGCTTGAATAACGTTTCTTGACGGAAGTCCTCAGATCTGCAGATCTACGCGGTCGCTCCCGTTCCTGAGAGTGTGGACGTGCTGCAGCTGGACCGCGTGCCCGACCGAATCAAGAGTTTCTACCGCGTCAACAATGTGAGACGCTTCCGCTACGACCGGCCCTTCCACAAAGGCCTTAAAGACCGTGAAAATGAATTCAAGGTAAGAGAGTCAGACATGTCGTGGTCTGCTGCTTTCACAAAGGCCTTAAAGACCGTGAAAATGAATTCAAGGTAAGAGTGGGGCGACAGTGGTACAGGAGGTAGAGAAGTCGTTTAGTAATCAGAAGGTTGTTAGTTCGATTCCCTGTCGAAGTGTCCTTCAGCAAGACACTGAACCCCTAATTGCTCCTGATGTGCAGTGTGCCATCAGTGCAAAATGTAAAATGTATATGTAAGTCGCTTTGGATAAAAGCTTCTACTAAATGTCATTTAAATGTAAGAGAGTCAGACATGTCATGGTCTGCTGGGCCGTGTTCAGGGGGCATACGTATGTTTGGGGGTTTCCTAGTGGGAGTCTAGTTCCAAACACTATTTTTGTTACAGGACAAAATCAGTCTGGAATGTTCCATGCCATGCACAATATGTTCAGTCCCACAGTGGGAGGCTTGATCAAATAAATGTGTGTGTCTGTAAAAAGAAATGGAAGCTCTGTGAAGCCCATCTGACAGACCCAGCAAGAAAACAGAAGCAGACATATAGGTGTTCTGTTGATTTTTTTTTTTGTAACAAAGGAGAAACACTAATTAATATGATATGAAATGGTATATTGTAAAGTGAACCTAAAATATATCAAACTCATGTAAAATATACACAGCAAAAGTAAAAGTTGACCGGGGAAATTCACTTGACTTAAATCTCTACCACTGTGCACAGTGGAATTAGGCCTTTCACAGATTCTCTCTCTCTCTCTCTCTCTCTCTCTCTCTCCCTCCCTCTCTACCTCTATCTCTCTCTCTGTCTCTCCCTCCCCCTCTCTCCCTCCCCCTCTCTCTCTCCCTCTCCCTCTCCCTCCCTCCCTCTCTCTCTCTCTTCCTCTCTCTCTCTCCCTCCCTCTCTCTCTCCCTGTCTCTCTCTCTCTCTCTCTCTCTCTCTCTCTCTCTCTCTGCATAGTTCTGATACTGAGTATGTGAACAGCAGCTTTTCTCTCTGTTCAGTGTCTCCAAGCTGAAGTGTTAATGCTTATGAGTCTTTGGCCCAGGAGAGATAATGAAGAATCAGTCGCCACACAGACATTCTAAGTTGGCATTCTAGATGGTGTTCAGAAGGAGAGATAATGAAGAATCAGTCGCCACAGACATTCTAAGGGCGCTTATATGCTACTCCGTACTACACGTTTACGGACACATGGGAACGCCTACACGTCGGTGGAACGCCCTCTCCGCCCTCTCCGTCCTCTCCGGGGCCCTCGGAGAGCCCTCCCGTGCACCGCTGAAATTCCTGTCGGCCCGTCCTGACGTGCTGTACAGCTACGGATAGCCCTTGGCCGTGATTGGTCCGCTACGACATAATTTCCGAACGACATAATTTCCGGAATCTCACATTTCTGGACCTTGCGTTTCCTGTTTCATTCCCTATATATCACAATAGCGCCATATTTAAAACCCACATGAGCGCCAGCATCTGACAGAGTAGTGCCAGAGCCCGGCAGGAGCAGATAGCAATTAAAATATTTGGTCCAAACGACCTCTGGACATATTCATTCATATCATATCATGGGACATATCCAACAGCCTCGTTAGAATCTTGTATTGTTTTATATACAGCCTATAACCATAGTCTCAAAGCGCTTTAAAGAGCCTAAGGCCTGAAACCCCCAGAGCAAGCACAAGGTGACAGTGGCAGGTGAAGACTCCTTTTGACAGGAAGAAACCTTGACCAGAACCCAGCTCAGAGGGGGGACCCATCTGCTTGAGGCCAGCTCCCCTTTTTGGGGGGATGAGGGGAAGGAAAAACAAACACAGGAACCTCTGGTTGTGCTCTATAGTCAAATGGAGTTGTTTATCTTATTGTTGGCACTCTGATATTCTTTTGAATGAAGAGTGCATTACAAATAAAATATATTATTATTATTATTAATTATTATTATCTCTGTTATTGAAGTTAGTGCTGCAGTCGTAGCCACACACTAACTGGTTCCATGTGTGTGTTCTTAGAGCCTGTGGATCGAGAGAACGACTCTGACCCTAACCCATCCCCTGCCAGGCATCTCCCGCTGGTTTGAGGTGGAGAAGAGAGATCTGGTAAGTAGACCCTTTGCCATCACGGACAAAAGCGTCTGCTAAATGACTAAATGTAAATGTAAATGTATCCAAGATTGGAAGTTTGAAGCTGCTGAAATTCCAGTAGCTCTTCAGTCTCTCTTACTCTCTTAATCTCTGTTTTAAGATGTGACATGTCCAAGTAGGCTGTGATGCCAAGTACTTTGCATTTCATGTAACACTGTTGAGCAGCACCATAATAATTTGACATTTGCCATCCTCTATGTATGTATGTCTGTGGACTAGGGCTGAACGATTTGGGAAAATAATCTAATTGCGATTTTTTCCCCCCAAATATTGCGATTGCGATTTAATATGCGATTTTTTTATTTTATCCAAATTTTTTTCCCAACTAATTGTAATGAATGATTTAAATATGACCAACACAATATTAGATACATTTAGTGTAAAATATTATTTCCCACATTTTACATTTTTATTTAACTGCTCATTACAGAATCAAGAACAATAAATTGGTGGCTTTGCCACTGTGCATTTAAGTAATTTAAACAAAGAATAAACACAAGGCATGCACTTTTTAAACACTGTGTGCAAAATGTACCATCTTTTTTTTGTTGTTTTTTTAAGACCACGTTTTTAATCGCGAACGTTGCGGTTAGAAAATCGCGTTCTATCATATCGCGATTAAATCGCAAATGCAATGAATCGTTCAGCCCTACTGTGGACAGGCTCAAATACAATGTTATGCCGATGATGTACATGATGTGTGTTTTTTGTTCCAGGTAGAGGTCAGTCCACTGGAGAACGCCGTCTCCGTGGTCGAGAACAAAAATCACGAGTTGCGCACACTCATCTGCCAGTACCAGCACAAGCAGCAGCTACACGGCAATATCAACCTCCTCAGCATGTGTCTCAATGGAGTCATCGACGCAGCCGTCAATGGAGGCATCGCCCGCTACCAGGAGGTAGGCATTGCGCCAGTGTAATAGAGTACTTAATAGGAGGTGGGCATTGTGCCAGTGTAATATAGTACTTAATAGGAGGTTGGCATTGTGCCAGTGTAATATAGTACTTAATAGGAGGTTGGCATTGTGCCAGTGTAATATAGTACTTAATAGGAGGTTGGCATTGTGCCAGTGTAATATAGTACTTAATAGGAGGTTGGCATTGTGCCAGTGTAATATAGTACTTAATAGGAGGTTGGCATTGCGCCAGTGTAATAGAGTACTTAATAGGAGGTTGGCATTGTGCCAGTGTAATAGAGTACTTAATAGCTGTAAACATGTAAACATTGGTAGTCAGGTAATCAGGTTCACAGATTTGCTATTTGGCCATCTCCTTCGTCACCAGTTCTTCTTTTGAGAACTGAGTGCTGGCTTCACTGAATCTAATGAACAATTTTTTTATTTATTTTTTTATTTTTATTTCATTTTGTTATATTTCTTATGTAAAGTAGTATTTATTTATTGTTACACCAGGTTCTATTGCTCGTAGCTTGACTATTATCTCCATTGTACGTCGCTTTGGATAAAAGCGTCTGCTAAATGACTAAATGTAAATGTAACAAGGTCACATGAGCACTGCACTGCACTGCAGTCCGGAGGGCAACGTGCTCTGATTGGAGTTGTTACGAGCCAGCTCAAGGCACGAAACAAGAAGGGGAGGCCACGCAGAATTTAGGATAATAATAATAATAATAATATATTTATTAATGATTTACAAGTTTATATAGATATCTATTAATTATAGCAAACGTGTGGTGAAGATCAGTGTTGTGAAGAGAAACAAAAGATGTAATGTAAAGTCAGGTAAAGGGTAATATAAACAAACGACGACGATAATCCAAAACCAACGACAATCCAAATCCAATCTCTATCCAAATCCAACGACCAACCCAACGCTCTCCCGACTGCCATTTGATCAGGGCTTTTGTAGCCCAACCAATCATGGGTTACACCTGGGGTACACCTGCTTCCCATTACCTGCTAAGGAAACAGAGACAGAACAGGCATGCAAATATAAGGGGGCGGGGCCAAGACCCGCCAGGGTCGTAACAGAGTTCAGCAGACAGAAAGACATGGCAGTGGAATAGCGATGTATGAATGTTCAGACGATGTGGACACAGTAAAGAGATAGAAATGAATGAATGTATGAATGAATGTATGAATGTTCAGACGATGTGGACACACAGTAAAGAGATAGAAATGAATGAATGTATGAATGTTCAGGCGATGTGTACACAGTAAAGAGATAGAAATGAACGAATGTATGAATGTTCAGACGATGTGGACACAGTAAAGAGATTGAAATGAATGAATGTATGAATGTTCAGACGATGTGGACACACAGTAAAGAGATAGAAATGAATGAATGTATGAATGTTCAGACGATGTGGACACACAGTAAAGAGATAGAAATGAATGAATGTATGAATGTTCAGGCGATGTGTACACAGTAAAGAGATAGAAATGAACGAATGTATGAATGTTCAGACGATGTGGACACAGTAAAGAGATTGAAATGAATGAATGTATGAATGTATGAATGTTCAGACGATGTGTACACAGTAAAGAGATATAAATTAATAAAGATGTATGAATGTATGAATGTTCAGACGATGTGTACACAGTAAAGAGATTGAAATGAATGAATGTATGAATGTATGAATGTTCAGACGATGTGGACACAGTAAAGAGATATAAATGAATAAAGATGTTCAGACGATGTGTACACACAGTAAAGAGATAGAAATGAATAAAGATGTATGAATGTTCAGGCGATGTGAATGAATAAAGATGTACAGGCGATGTGAATGAATAAAGATGTAATGTACAGCAATAAGAGGGAATGTTCTCAAGTCCCTGGAGGTTTGCCTTGTCACAATAACTGTACACAAAGAAAGATCAGTATTTAACTTTAAATGAAATAAAACATTCAATTCAAAAACATACATTTGCCAGGCTTGACCACGTTTGAAAATGAACAGGTTATAAATGCATATACCTTTCAAACTGAAGCTTAAGTGGAGGTTAATGTGTTTGACCTCTGACCTATGACCTCTGCAAAAACATCTGACGTCCTCCTACTTTCAACTGTGATGTTTCCTAGGCCTTTTTTGATAAGGAGTACATTGCCACCCACCCAGATGACTCGGAGAAAATCACCCAACTGAAGGATCTTATGGAGGAGCAGGTGAATATGATGTGTGAAAAGGCCTGGAGTAGCCATGCATTGTGTGTGTTTTGATTAGGTATACTGTAAAAAGCCATTAGAAATTCAATATATTATATTTATATTATATTTAATATAATATATTAAAGTTATATTAGTTATATTTTTTATCAGAAATGCTGTCTCTTATGTCGTATTGCTCAGATTTGTAATTAGGTAGTAAAATATAGTCATGAATAGCATTGTCATAAGGCATGTTAACATTGGTTCTTAAATTCTGTAAATCTCTTATATCACTGATAGAAAGTTAAAAACACAGGGCATGTTTGGGAGTAAGTCATGTTTGTTTGGGATGGGGCAGGTACACATCCTAGGTGTGGGTCTGGCTGTAAGTCGAGTCAAAGTCAAAGTAGCTTTATTGTCAATTTCCTGCATGTCAGACATACAAGGAATCGATAAAAACGTTTCCCACTCGCCCACGGTGAAACATATAAGTGCACAGGCACAATAACAGATAAGACAAGACATATAGATACATATAGATAAACATATAGATATAAAAAACATACAGATACACGTACAGCAGCAGAAGCATACGTTTTTCTTTAAAGTGAGGTTATGGTAGTGCAAAAAAGGCAATTTAGTAATGGCAGTCATGTTTGTTTGGGATGGGGGCAGGTACACGTCCTAGGTGTGGGTCTGGCAGTACATGACAAGCTGGTGCATCCAGAAATGCGTCCCCTGCACAAGAAGCTGATCGACCAGTTCCACATGCTGCGGAGCGGCTTGTGCCACGTGAGCCACCATACACACACCATACACACACACACACACACACACACACACACCACACACACACACACACACACACACACACACACACACAACCATACACACACACACACAACCATACACACACACACAACCATACACACACACACACCATACACACACACACACACACACCATACACACACCATACACACACCATACACAACCACATGTGTGTACTCACACACACCATACACAACCACATGTACTCACACACACCATACACAACCACATGTGTGTACTCACACACACCATACACAACCACATGTACTCACACACACCATACACAACCACATGTGTGTACTCACACACACCATACACAACCACATGTACTCACACACACCATACACAACCACATGTGTGTACTCACACACACCATACACAACCACATGTACTCACACACACCATACACAACCACATGTGTGTACTCACACACACCATACACAACCACATGTACTCACACACACCATACACAACCACATGTGTGTACTCACACACACCATACACAACCACATGTACTCACACACACCATACACAACCACATGTGTGTACTCTCAGTGTTCCATTTACTCTAAATGAAGAGATATAATTTTCTGACCAGAGAACATATACTGTATAGACAAAAAGAATCATATTTGTATTCCTTACCTGTCCATAGGGGCCAGACCAAGACCAAAACCTGTGTTTTGTATAGTGAATGAGCAGATGATTCATATTATTGAGCATTATTTCGATGTACCAGTGTATTTATTGAGTAGGGTCTGGATATCTGTGTGTTGTGTTAGGGAGTCATTAAGGGGCTATTCGTTCTGTGTGAACTCACACCATACACAACCACATATTATTCATTCTGTGTGAACTTGCAGGGCCTGGCTGGTCTGGATAAACTCAGCTCAGCTTGTACGGGAGCGAGCACTCCTCGAGGCCTCCTGACTGCGCACACCCCAATGAGCCCAGAATCCATCAAACTCCTTCACAGACACAGGTAAGTGGAGTCAAATGCCATACATTCATCAATGCATACATTCATCAATGCATACATCAAACTCCTTCACAGACACAGGTGAGTGGAGGCAATGCAGCATACATTCATCAATGCATACATCAAAATGAACCCCTCTGGAATGTCCAAACCTTGCCGAGGATGTTGCAGAGTTAAATGATGAGCTCAAATAGCGACATGGTAATGATTTTCATTATTGGTTTCTTGGAGGAGCATGTCACGCTGCTGGACAATGTCCACTGTAAATGTATGGGTAGCCGGCCAGCAGGTACAGAGCTGTCCAATGAGCGAACCTCACGCCACACAACTTTAGAGACAAACTAGTGCGGCTGCAACCATAACCTCATCAGCACCGTATCACGCTAGCAGGAGCTGTGCCACAGTATTGACCCCTGTCACAGCCATTGCCATCAGAACACAGTTTTACCTCTCTTATCTGTGAGTGCTGCTGCCATCCTCAGGTAGCTTGTGGCTTGGTCCGTGGTCTTGTCAACATGTATGCAGATATTTTCAAAAAAGATTGTCAGTTTCTGTCAGTTTTTGAAAGGATAACGTCCACAGCATATGCGTTTTTTTTTCTCTCCACATGAAAAGGACAAAACGTTCTTAAAGGGCCAGCCCTCCGCACTTGAACATACACATTCAGCAATCGCATCACGTCATTGGAACCTTCTGGTCGACTAACCCAATCGCATCACGTCATTGGAACCTTCTGGTCGACTAACCCAATCGCATTACACGTCATTGGAACCTTCTGGTCGACTAACCCAATCGCATTACACGTCATTGGAACCTTCTGGTCGACTAACCCAATCGCATCACGTCATTGGAACCTTCTGGTCGACTAACCCTTAATTGCTTGGAAAACACAAATTAAATATGTAATTATTGCATAAATTTTTTTTTTAAACTTTAAGTAGCCGTTTCGTTCGTGATTGTAACCAATCGACACTGTTACTCACACCGCAACAGCAGGCAGTGGTGCCGGCAGGATTAGATTTGAGTTCAGTGTAGTTCAGAAGTTCACATCATTTTTGCGGGGGGTGGAGGGCCACTTTAAATCATCCATATCATGAGGTGCGTTCTGTTGTGCTAGCTGACCTCCCCCACTATACACACACCATACACACACACACACACACACACCACACACAACCACACACACACCACACACACCATACACAACCACACACACACCACACACACAACCACACACACACCATACACACACCATACACACACCATACACACACACCATAGACACACAACCACACACACAACCACACACACACCACACACACAACCACACACACACCATACACACACCATACACACACCCTTCTTTTTGAGGTGCTCTCTGTTGTGCTAGCTGACATCCCCCACTATACACACACACCATACACACACACCACACACACAACCACACACACACCATACACACACCATACACACACCCTTCTTTTTGAGGTGCTTTCTGTTGTGCTAGCTGACATCCCCCACTTACGGCGTTGGCTTCATGATGACCACCTTTTCATCTGAGAGTTTCACGCTCATCGTTGCTTCTTCTAAAGGTGCAAGATTAGAAAGCATTGTTAAACAATCAGGCCTTATACGTGAAAATCAATAGCTAATTATGTCAAAACGATTCAGGCAGAGTTTGAGGGATGCAATTGCAAATCTTTCTACTAAAACTGCATTGGAACTTCAGATCATTCAAAATATTAATTTTTACATTTTTAGAAACCGAGTTCAAATGACGGTTTCTATAATAAGCCGTTCGATGTCATGTTGCTCCCTGCAGAATTTTCACAGAATTTTCACAGTTTACTTCCTATTTTCAAAAGGCTAAAAAATGTTGAGTTGTTTTCTTTTGCTCATATCTGATACTTCTGTGTTTGCTAATGCTAACACACAAAATAAACTAAATCCAACATTGCCAACATCACGATTAAGAGCCAGAAATGTTGATCATACAATGACGTTAACGGCAATCATCGCTCAAATGTATTTGCGTCATAACACAAACACAGCAAAAAAAATCAATCTCATGTAGATAAGATTAAGTTGTTTTTCGTATGTGTAAGAGGAAGGGAGAGAGAGACCCACTGTTACTTACAACCAGGCGGGAAAAAAATATGGAAGTATTAACTGCAGGGCTGCAGAAATCTTTCAAAATCAATGTATAAACTGCAGTTATTAAGTAGGGAAATGACGGCAGTGTTACAGATCCTATGCCCTCACACCACCCTGCCCCAGATCTCAATACTCTTTCTTCACGCCACCCTGCCCCAGATCAATACTCTTTCTTCACGCCACCCTGCCCCAGATCAATACTCTTTCTTCTATGCCTTCACGCCACCCTGCCCCAGATCTCAATACTCTTTCTTCACGCCACCCTGCCCCAGATCAATACTCTTTCTTCTATGCCTTCACGCCACCCTGCCCCAGATCTCAATACTCTTTCTTCTATGCCTTCACGCCACCCTGCCCCAGATCAATACTCTTTCTTCACACCACCCTGCCCCAGATCAATACTCTTTCTTCACACCACCCTGCCCCAGGTCTCAATACTCTTTCTTCACGCCACCCTGCCTCAGATCTCAATACTCTTTCTTCACGCCACCCGGCCCCAGATCTCAATACTCTTTCTTCACGCCACCCTGCCCCAGATCAATACTCTTTCTTCACGCCACCCTGCCCCAGATCTCAATACTCTTTCTTCACGCCACCCTGCCCCAGATCTCAATACTCTTTCTTCACGCAGCACCAACCATTTCATCTTCACTCCCACCTTTCTCTGTCTCTCTTGTCATTTCTCAAGAAACACCCGTCTTATCCGGGATGCACTCACCTTCCCTTTTCCATATCTCTTCCCCTGTCCTCCTCTCTCTATTTCTTTTGCTGTCTCATTCTCTTCTGCGTCTTTCACCTCTTCATCATCCTCTTTTCGTGGGCTTTTATCTTTTGTGTCCTGGCACTCTTCTTCCTTTTCATTTCCTCCCCTCCTGGTGTGTGTGTGTGTGTGTGTGTGTGTGTGTGTGTGTGTGTGGTGTGTGTGTGTGTGTGTGTGGTGTGTGTGTGTGTGGTGTGTGTGTGTGTGTGTGGTGTGTGTGTGTGTGTGTGTGTGTGTGTGTGTGGTGTGTGTGTGTGTGGTTGTGTATGACTGACTGTTTCTCTTCAGTCATGTGGCAGTGCTGTGTGCTAATCCAATAGGGTTTCCTGTATCTGGAAACACTCTGTGTGAAAATGTTCTCCCTATGTGTATGTATATATGTATACCTTGTAAGTCGCTTTGGATAAAGGCATCTGCTAAATGACTAAATGTAAATGTAAATGTAATGTTCTACCTATGTGTATGTATATGTGATTTATGTATGTATGTCGGTGAGGTGTATAAGTGTATATGTGTATAAGCTACTGGATGACCTAAATTTTCCTCGGGATTAATAAAGTATCCATCTATCTATCTATCTATCTATCTATCTATCTATCTATCTATCTATCTATCAATCCTTCAACTCTGTTCTCACACCTCCAGCGAGATGGGGAATCTGCTCATCTTGAGCGACGGCCTGCTGGTGGAACACCCTGAAGATGTCTACCGCATACAGGTCTGTGTCCATGCTAGGCAAGAAGAAGAAGTGTGTGTGTGTGTGTGTGGTTGTGTGTGGTGTGTGTGTGTGTGTGTATGGTGTGTGTGTGTGTGTGTATGGTGTGTCCATGCTAGCACCTTCCCCATGCCAACAGCTACCTCAGAGAAGAATCTCAGCCATTTGTGTGTGTGTGTGCGTGCGTGCGTGTGCATTATATGTGGGTGTGTGTGTGTTTAAATCCTGACGGTTGTGGTTCTGTGGTGTGTGTGTGTGTGTGTGTGTGTGTGTGTGTGTGTGTGGTGTGTGTGTGTGTTTAAATCCTGACGGTTGTGTGTGTGTGCTGTGTGTGTGGTGTGTGTGTGTGTTTAAATCCTGACGGTTGTGTGTGTGTGTGTGTTGCAGCCCAGCCCCTCCTCCTCCAGCCTCAGTTCCACTCACTCCGCCCCCTCACAGATGACCCACCCAACCGGCATCAGAGGTACCGCCCACCAGTCAGCTTACCAGTCTGCCATTGGTCTATTTCAGCTTACCGGTCTCCCATTGGTCGATTTCAGCTTACCAGTCTGTCATTGGTCGATTAGATTTGAAAGTCTGCCATTGTTCGATTAGATTTGAAAGTCTGCCATGGTTCGGTTTAATTTGAAAGTCTGTCATTCAATTCAATTCAATTTTCAATTCAATTTTATTTATATAGCGCCATAACAATACAATTGTCTCTAGGCGCTTCTCCGGATTTCTATTTCATTTGAAAGTCTGTCATTGTTTCATTGGAAAGTCTTGTCATTGTTCGATTTCATTTGAAAGTCTATCATTGTTCGATTGGATTTGAAAGTCTGGCATTGTCCTATTTGATTTGAAAGTCTGGCATTGTCATAGTGTACTGGTGTGATGTTTTGTCCAGTGGGTTCTCCGTCCCTGCTGGAGAAATCCAAACACAACAGAGAGATGCTGATGCTGCTGCCCCCCAGAGAGACCGACCCAGCAGCGCCCTGTACCCCAGCATCACTGACAATGGACAGGTAGGTACCCTCCTACTTGATCAGATAATAATAATACATAGATAGATAGATGGATACTTTATTAATCCCGAGGGAAATGTAGGTCATCCAGTAGTTTATACACATACACAAATACACTTATACACTTCTACACCTCACCGACATACATACATAAATCACATATACATACACATAGGTGTTATTAATCATAATAATTCATTTTATTTGTAATGCACTCTTCATTCAAAAGAATCTCAGAGTGCCAACATATTAAAAACTAACTATAATAATACAATAAAATAAAAATGAATTAACATAAGCATAATAGAAAACGTTTTAACATTTTATCATACGATTTAACACAAGGCCAGAAATGCCTATTATTATTATTATTATTATGTTATTATTATTATTATTATTATTATTATTATTATTATTATTATTATATATTATATTATTGGTTCATACATCAGCACACTGGACAGGAGGTGGCCCTTCATCATAGTGTGTTTAAATCCTGATGGTGGTGTGTGTGTGTGTGTGTGTGTGTGTGCTGTACATTCAGCGCTGCAATAGAAAGTTCACATTCTAAAGTAAGTGTTGTGTCTGATTAGTGCAGGGTTCCCGCGGGTCCTTAAAAAGTCTTAAAATGTCTTAAATTAAAATTCGGGTAATTAAGGTCTTAAATTGTCTTAAATTTCACGTAAAGTTGCTGTAGGTATTAATTTTTTTGCCGGTGCGCTTAATGACGATGAGAAAGCACAGTGGCGCATCGTAAAACATCTAATAGTTGATTAATTTAGTATTGTGTGAATTGAGTCTCCGCAATTTAATAGCTGTTTACGGTACGTCGGCTACAGACGCTGACGTCAGGCTGCGTGTCGCCATTACGCGGTTGTCGATGTGAGGTTCAAAATGCAAAGAAGATGGGGAAGTGCAACGCAGATTTCGGTGCCTGAGCCAATTGAACACGGTCGCTAGGCAGATTCCGTGGGGCACATGTAAAACTGCCCCAGCTCCCAATGTAAACCTTTTTTCTGTGTCGCTCACGCTCATTGGTGTCTTCATAGCAACAAGTCTTATGACAGTGAAGAGCAGGCAGCATTTCACAGAGCAAGCACAAACAGAACTAGCCAATCAACCTTTTAACAGAGAAAATACCGAAAGGTAAACGGTCAAAAGTGTGACTGTATTTCGCACAAAAAGATTAAAACATCGCGACGTGCAGCAAATGCAACAAAACAATTGCGTGAAAAGAGGGGAGAGAGGGCAAGAGTCAACGGCAGATCAGCAACCGAAGACTGAAAAATAAACGGAGATGACAGCTAAAGGTAGTCTCTTAAAGGGGCAGTACACATTTTCTCGTACTCATTGTGTTCAAGTAACAAGATTAACTATAAACAAGATAGAAAAGATAGGTATAAACAAATCATAAAATGGTGAAATTTCATGAAATAAATGCAAACAAAATAATACATTTTTGACTCCAATAATACTATTTTTGCAAAAGAAGTTTGAAGCTGTTTTTTTGTATTTATTTATATTTATCTAAGTATACTATAAACTGTTGTTTACAGTTAATATAATGTTCATAGTTTGAAGTTAAAAAGTTTGAAGCTGTAGTTGGAAGCCAAGTGTTTTGTATGTATTTATATTTATAATATACTTTAAACAGTTAATATATTGTTCAATTTGAAGAAAAAAAATTGCCTTGGCAATAAAAAAAGCCTTTCTTTAATGTCGTCAATCGTCGCTTTGTTCTTTAAAAAAAGTATCGGTTCAGGCACCGTTTATGCACCGGTATCGTTTTAAAAGTATCGGTTTAGCACCGGTATCGGAAAAAACCCAAACGATACCCATCCCTACTAACGACGATACAAGTTCAGACGCCACCTCTCAGTCGGCTGTAACAAGTTTCATTTCACCGCCAGACACCCAAAAGGCAGAGGTACTGTGGGTTCTCCATACTGTGACGAGGCACAATTCATTTAAATCTAACGATGACATACGTGGCGTCTTTGCTGCCATGTTCCCCGATTCACAGCTTGCAAAGTCATTCACCTGTGGTGAAAAAAAACGGCATATGTCGCGAAATATGGCATCGCTTCATTCATCAAGAAGGAGCTATCGTGCAGCGTTAGTGAGAAACTATATGTTGTCATGTTTGACGAAAGTATGAATAAAACGACAAAGAGCAAACAAATGGACCTTCATTTGCGATTCTGGGCTACTGATGATGAATTTGGGATGTTACAAAACAATGGACCTCTCTATTCATTGGTTTCTCTCATGAAGAGTCATGTGATAACATTAATGTTTTCAAACAGTTATTATTTTCATTATTCGATATGATTTCTTCATGCAATGCATTGTGTTGTTTAGTGTAATCCAAACTTATGTATGTTATGTTGGCTCTGTTCTGCATCACAAAGGAACAAAACAAATGAAAATGCCAACTGTGGGCTTTGATTGTTTACATCTATATTGGCCAAACAGTGTTGGAAGGGTTATTGTCAGTTATTATACTGTCTCCTAATTTCAAAAAAAGGTCTCATGAAAAAGTATTTTTGCAGAGTTTACACATTTCACATAGTTGATAACAAATTGAAAACTTTAAGTTTTGATTTCCATTGTAGGAGGCAATACATTGAGTATTCCAAAGAAATTGTGACATTTTTGGGTCTTAAATTATATTTGTTGAGGTCTTAAAAAGGTCTTAAAAAGCATTAAATTTTACTTTTGAAATGGTGCAAGAACCCTGTAGTGTGTAATGTATTGTGATTTAACCTTTCCAGCCAGCCAACCTCCAACGGGCCCTGCTCCATCAGGTGATTGGTCCATGCAAGCCTAGCAGTGATCCCAATCTCTCCGTAGCAGAGAAAGGTACAGTTTCCGTTTGATTACACTAGGACTTTGTAATGATTGACTGATTGGTACGTCTGTCCTTGATTGATTGACTGATTGGTACGTCTGTCCTTGATTGATTGGCTGATTGGTACGTCTGTCCTTGATTGATTGATTGATTGATTGGTACGTCTGTCCTTGATTGATTGATTGGTACGTCTGTCCTTGATTGATTGACTGATTGGTACGTCTGTCCTTG